>NC_047020.1:45605159-45905159 GCF_902652985.1 Pecten maximus
GACAGATCCTCTACTGAATCCTGGTCTACTGATGGACAGATCCTCTACTGAATTCTGGTCTACTAACGGATAGATCCTCTACTGAATTCTGGTCTACTAACGACAGACCCTCTACTGAATCCTGGTCTACTAACGACAGATCCTCTACTGAATTCTGGTCTACTAACGGATAGATCCTCTACTGAATTCTGGTCTACTAACGACAGATCCTCTACTGAATCCTGGTCTACTAACGGACAGATCCTCTACTGAATTCTGGTCTACTAACGGATAGATCCTCTACTGAATTCTGGTCTACTAACGACAGATCCTCTACTGAATCCTGGTCTACTAACGGATAGATCCTCTACTGAATTCTGGTCTACTAACGACAGATCCTCTGCTGAATTCTGGTCTACTAACGACAGACCCTCTACTGAATCCTGGTCTACTAACGACAGATCCTCTACTGAATTCTGGTCTACTAACGGATAGATCCTCTACTGAATTCTGGTCTACTAACGACAGATCCTCTACTGAATCCTGGTCTACTAACGGACAGATCCTCTACTGAATTCTGGTCTACTAACGGATAGATCCTCTACTGAATTCTGGTCTACTAACGACAGATCCTCTACTGAATCCTGGTCTACTAACGGATAGATCCTCTACTGAATTCTGGTCTACTAACGGATAGATCCTCTACTGAATCCTGGTCTACTGACGGATAGATCCTCTACTGAATCCTGGTCTACTGACGGATAGATCCTCTACTGAATCCTGGTCTACTAACGGATAGATCCTCTACTGAATTCTTGTCTACTAACGACAGACCCTCTACTGAATTCTGGTCTACTAACGACAAACCCTCTACTGAATTTTGGTCTACTAACGGATAGATCCTCTACTGAATTCTGGTCTACTAACGACAGATCCTCTACTGCATTCTGGTCTACTAACGGATAGATCCTCTACTGAATTCTGGTCTACTGACGGATAGATCCTCTACTGAATTCTGGTCTACTAATGGATAGATCCTCTACTGAATTCTGGTCTACTGACGGATAGATCCTCTACTGAATTCTGGTCTACTGACGGATAGATCCTCTACTGAATTCTGGTCTACTAACGACAGATCCTCTACTGAATTCTGGTCTACTGACGGATAGATCCTCTACTGAATTCTGGTCTACTAACGGACAGACCCTCTACTGAATCCTGGTCTACTAACGGACAGATCCTCTACTGAATTCTGGTCTACTAACGGATAGATCCTCTACTGAATTCTGGTCTACTAACGGATAGATCCTCTACTGAATCCTGGTCTACTAACGGACAGACCCTCTACTGAATCCTGGTCTACTAACGGACAGATCCTCTACTGAATTCTGGTCTACTAACGGACAGATCCTCTACAGAATCCTGGTCTACTAACGACAGACCCTCTACAGAATCCTGGTCTGCTAACGGATAGACCCTCTACTGAATTCTGGTCTACTAACGGATAGATCCTCTACTGAATTCTGGTCTACTAACGACAGATCCTCTACTGAATTCTGGTCTACTAACGGATAGATCCTCTACTGAATTCTGGTCTACTAACGACAGACCCTCTACTGAATCCTGGTCTACTAACGGATAGATCCTCTACTGAATTATGGTCTACTGATGGACAGATCCTCTACTGAATCCTGGTCTACTGATGGACAGATCCTCTACTGAATTCTGGTCTACTAACGACAGACCCTCTACTGAATTCTGGTCTACTAACGGATAGATCCTCTACTGAATTATGGTCTACTGATGGACAGATCCTCTACTGAATCCTGGTCTACTGATGGACAGATCCTCTACTGAATTCTGGTCTACTAACGGATAGATCCTCTACTGAATTCTGGTCTACTAACGACAGATCCTCTACTGAATCCTGGTCTACTAACGACAGATCCTCTGCTGAATTCTGGTCTACTAACGGATAGATCCTCTACTGAATTCTGGTCTACTAACGACAGATCCTCTACTGAATCCTGGTCTACTAACGGACAGATCCTCTACTGAATTCTGGTCTACTAACGGATAGATCCTCTACTGAATTCTGGTCTACTAACGACAGATCCTCTACTGAATCCTGGTCTACTAACGGACAGATCCTCTACTGAATTCTGGTCTAATAACGGACAGATCCTCTACTGAATTCTGGTCTACTAACGGATAGATCCTCTACTGAATCCTGGTCTACTGACGGATAGATCCTCTACTGAATCCTGGTCTACGGACGGATAGATCCTCTACTGAATCCTGGTCTACTAACGGATAGATCCTCTACTGAATTCTGGTCTACTAACGACAGATCCTCTACTGAATTCTGGTCTACTGACGGATAGATCCTCTACTGAATTCTGGTCTACTAACGGACAGACCCTCTACTGAATCCTGGTCTACTGACGGATAGATTCTCTACTGAATCCTGGTCTACTAACGGACAGATCCTCTACTGAATTCTGGTCTACTAACGGATAGATCCTCTACTGAATCCTGGTCTACTGACGGACAGATCCTCTACTGAATTATGGTCTACTAACGGACAGATCCTCTACTGAATCCTGGTCTACTAACGGACAGATCCTCTACTGAATCCTGGTCTACTAACGGACAGATCCTCTACTAAATCCTGGTCTACTAACGGATAGACCCTCTACTGAATTCTGATCTACTAACGACAGACCCTCTACTGAATCCTGGTCTACTAACGACAGATCCTCTACTGAATTCTGGTCTACTAACGGATAGACCCTCTACTGAATTCTGGTCTACTAACGACAGACCCTCTACTAAATCCTGGTCTACTAACGACAGACCCTCTACTGAATTCTGGTCTACTAACGACAGATCCTCTACTGAATTCTGGTCTACTGACGGACAGATCCTCTACTGAATTCTGGTCTACTAACGGATAGACCCTCTACTGAATTCTGGTCTACTAACGGACAGATCCTCTACAGAATCCTGGTCTACTAACGGACAGATCCTCTACTGAATTCTGGTCTACTAACGGACAGACCCTCTACTGAATTCTGGTCTACTAACGGACAGATCCTCTACTGAATTCTGGTCTACTAACGACAGACCCTCTACTGAATTCTGGTCTACTAACGACAGATCCTCTACTGAATTCTGGTCTACTAACGGATAGACCCTCTACTGAATTCTGGTCTACTAACGGATAGATCCTCTACTGAATCCTGGTCTACTAACGGACAGATCCTCTACTGAATTCTGGTCTACTAACGACAGATCCTCTACTGAATTCTGGTCTACTAACGGACAGATCCTCTACTGAATTCTGGTCTACTGACGGATAGATCCTCTACTGAATTCTGGTCTACTAATGGATAGATCCTCTACTGAATTCTGGTCTACTAACGGACAGATCCTCTACTGAATTCTGGTCTACTAACGGACAGATCCTCTACTGAATTCTGGTCTACTAACGGATAGATCCTCTACTGAATTCTGGTCTACTAACGACAGATCCTCTACTGAATCCTGGTCTACTAACGGATAGATCCTCTACTGAATTCTGGTCTACTAACGGATAGATCCTCTACTGAATCCTGGTCTACTGACGGATAGATCCTCTACTGAATCCTGGTCTACTGACGGATAGATCCTCTACTGAATCCTGGTCTACTAACGGATAGATCCTCTACTGAATTCTGGTCTACTAACGACAGACCCTCTACTGAATTCTGGTCTACTAACGACAAACCCTCTACTGAATTTTGGTCTACTAACGGATAGATCCTCTACTGAATTCTGGTCTACTAACGACAGATCCTCTACTGCATTCTGGTCTACTAACGGATAGATCCTCTACTGAATTCTGGTCTACTGACGGATAGATCCTCTACTGAATTCTGGTCTACTAATGGATAGATCCTCTACTGAATTCTGGTCTACTGACGGATAGATCCTCTACTGAATTCTGGTCTACTGACGGATAGATCCTCTACTGAATTCTGGTCTACTAACGACAGATCCTCTACTGAATTCTGGTCTACTGACGGATAGATCCTCTACTGAATTCTGGTCTACTAACGGACAGACCCTCTACTGAATCCTGGTCTACTAACGGACAGATCCTCTACTGAATTCTGGTCTACTAACGGATAGATCCTCTACTGAATTCTGGTCTACTAACGGATAGATCCTCTACTGAATCCTGGTCTACTAACGGACAGACCCTCTACTGAATCCTGGTCTACTAACGGACAGATCCTCTACTGAATTCTGGTCTACTAACGGACAGATCCTCTACAGAATCCTGGTCTACTAACGACAGACCCTCTACAGAATCCTGGTCTGCTAACGGATAGACCCTCTACTGAATTCTGGTCTACTAACGGATAGATCCTCTACTGAATTCTGGTCTACTAACGACAGATCCTCTACTGAATTCTGGTCTACTAACGGATAGATCCTCTACTGAATTCTGGTCTACTAACGACAGACCCTCTACTGAATCCTGGTCTACTAACGGATAGATCCTCTACTGAATTATGGTCTACTGATGGACAGATCCTCTACTGAATCCTGGTCTACTGATGGACAGATCCTCTACTGAATTCTGGTCTACTAACGACAGACCCTCTACTGAATTCTGGTCTACTAACGGATAGATCCTCTACTGAATTATGGTCTACTGATGGACAGATCCTCTACTGAATCCTGGTCTACTGATGGACAGATCCTCTACTGAATTCTGGTCTACTAACGGATAGATCCTCTACTGAATTCTGGTCTACTAACGACAGATCCTCTACTGAATCCTGGTCTACTAACGACAGATCCTCTGCTGAATTCTGGTCTACTAACGGATAGATCCTCTACTGAATTCTGGTCTACTAACGACAGATCCTCTACTGAATCCTGGTCTACTAACGGACAGATCCTCTACTGAATTCTGGTCTACTAACGGATAGATCCTCTACTGAATTCTGGTCTACTAACGACAGATCCTCTACTGAATCCTGGTCTACTAACGGACAGATCCTCTACTGAATTCTGGTCTAATAACGGACAGATCCTCTACTGAATTCTGGTCTACTAACGGATAGATCCTCTACTGAATCCTGGTCTACTGACGGATAGATCCTCTACTGAATCCTGGTCTACTGACGGATAGATCCTCTACTGAATCCTGGTCTACTAACGGATAGATCCTCTACTGAATTCTGGTCGACTAACGACAGATCCTCTACTGAATTCTGGTCTACTGACGGATAGATCCTCTACTGAATTCTGGTCTACTAACGGACAGACCCTCTACTGAATCCTGGTCTACTGACGGATAGATTCTCTACTGAATCCTGGTCTACTAACGGACAGATCCTCTACTGAATTCTGGTCTACTAACGGATAGATCCTCTACTGAATCCTGGTCTACTGACGGACAGATCCTCTACTGAATTATGGTCTACTAACGGACAGATCCTCTACTGAATCCTGGTCTACTAACGGACAGATCCTCTACTGAATCCTGGTCTACTAACGGACAGATCCTCTACTAAATCCTGGTCTACTAACGGATAGACCCTCTACTGAATTCTGATCTACTAACGACAGACCCTCTACTGAATCCTGGTCTACTAACGACAGATCCTCTACTGAATTCTGGTCTACTAACGGATAGACCCTCTACTGAATTCTGGTCTACTAACGACAGACCCTCTACTAAATCCTGGTCTACTAACGACAGACCCTCTACTGAATTCTGGTCTACTAACGACAGATCCTCTACTGAATTCTGGTCTACTGACGGACAGATCCTCTACTGAATTCTGGTCTACTAACGGATAGACCCTCTACTGAATTCTGGTCTACTAACGGACAGATCCTCTACAGAATCCTGGTCTACTAACGGACAGATCCTCTACTGAATTCTGGTCTACTAACGGACAGACCCTCTACTGAATTCTGGTCTACTAACGGACAGATCCTCTACTGAATTCTGGTCTACTAACGACAGACCCTCTACTGAATTCTGGTCTACTAACGACAGATCCTCTACTGAATTCTGGTCTACTAACGGATAGACCCTCTACTGAATTCTGGTCTACTAACGGATAGATCCTCTACTGAATCCTGGTCTACTAACGGACAGATCCTCTACTGAATTCTGGTCTACTAACGACAGATCCTCTACTGAATTCTGGTCTACTAACGGACAGATCCTCTACTGAATTCTGGTCTACTGACGGATAGATCCTCTACTGAATTCTGGTCTACTAATGGATAGATCCTCTACTGAATTCTGGTCTACTAACGGACAGATCCTCTACTGAATTCTGGTCTACTAACGGACAGATCCTCTACTGAATTCTGGTCTACTAACGGATAGATCCTCTACTGAATTATGGTCTACTAACGGATAGATCCTCTACTGAATTCTGGTCTACTAACGGATAGATCCTCTACTGAATTCTGGTCTACTAACGGACAGATCCTCTACTGAATTCTGGTCTACTAACGGATAGATCCTCTACTGAATTCTGGTCTACTAACGGATAGATCCTCTACTGAATTCTGGTCTACTAACGGATAGATCCTCTACTGAATTTTGTCCTACTGACGGATAGATCCTCTACTGAATTCTGGTCTACTAACGGACAGATCCTCTACTGAATCCTGGTCTACTGACGGATAGATTCTCTACTGAATTATGGTCTTCAGACAGCTGCCACCACCGCCGCCGGAAGTGTAGGTCAACTTGCCATAGATGATTCAGCTAGACATGACGACTCTCCAGTCGCCACTCCGCCACTGACCGGATCCTTCCGATAGGAATCGTCTCCAGCAGATCGGCTTGTCTTCAACTTCAGGAAGACGGAAATTTGCTTTACTCGACAGGTCAGCTTATACATCTAAATCGCTCCCTTTGGAGAGAGAGTTTCGCCATCTGTAAAACTGCAAATCGTCTCGGGGTAGGATTTCAATCTCGCCGTGATATAAATTCCATATTTTAATGGCCAAAGCGATCAAAGTTGTTTAATTAATGAAAAACAAGCTGCACGCCTTATAAAAAACACGTATGCTGAATGAATTCACTTACTAGCGGTGTTTATAAGCATGTCATTTGCTAGGTCTATCCTAACAGACGGGTCAAACTCGACCTCACTGAAAGAGAAATATTCGATATGGGGACCAGATACAATTCAGGGTTCACGAATACCACCATCAATTTTCGTTGAGGGCAGCTGCGAATTTGCGTAACAACAATAGAAAGATTGGATTGTCAGTTCGCGATATCAACTTGTTCTGTAACTTTTTTTTTTTGAAAATCAACTACCTACAACTTATAGCCTTTGTAGGAGCCTCGTGTTTTGCTGGATGAGTGGGAAATATGTGATAATTTTAATGGTCTATTTGGCTGTACTTCCAACCTTTGCCAGTTTTGTCATGTTTATTTTGTGTGTAAGCAAAATCGTCCCAAAGTAATTTGCCCTTTAGACGGTCGCCAGACACAAAAGAAGAAAAGATAGCCCTACACCAATAGTCAGTTGTATCTACTCCGATCAATATTCATGCTTTGTGTTCTGAGCTGCAGAATCATCCGGATAGGAAGGCTGTTGAGCATTTAATTGACTATCCTATGGTTTTTGATACAGTGTTACAGTCCCTATCGACTAAATCATTAATATGCAAAAAAAAAAAAAAAATTGCCGCCAACGAGCAGTTAAGGAGGGATATTTGCTAGGTCCGTCTGATGATATTGCCTAACCTAGTTACTACATTAACCCCATGGGTTTGGCCGAACATAAAAGCTCAAAGAAAAGGCGACTAATCGTTGATCTATCAGCCCCTAATTAGGATGACAACAATCTTATCCCAAACAGCTTAACTGACAAAATAACTTTTAAATTATGTGATAGATGACGATGCAATACACATTATTAAACGATGCGGCGTAAATGCTTGGGTTTAGGAAAACGGCCTTTATAGATGTTTTTAAGCTCCTGCCTTTTAAACCTGACTTATGGCCATACCATGGCAGAAAGTGAGAGAACAAGTATTGCTTTTCACACGATTGGTCTTTGGAGGCCGTTCAAGTCCGAAACAGTTTGATAGCCTCTCCCGAGCTGTGTACTGGATAGCTAAGGACAATTACAACATCAGTAGTATTCTAAACTTGTTGGATGATTTCTAAGTTATTGAACCCGCTTGTGTCGATGTATACAACACTGGAACTTTTCATGTCGGTTTTCAGAATTCTTAACATCCCTATAGGAGCTCATAAAACGACTGGACCTTGTACATCGCTTCAGTACCTTGGGGTGTTCTTAGACTGCTTTGTATGATGGCTGATTACGGTCATCTCGTCTTGTCGTCTTGTCGACGTGTCGTGTTGTCGACTTGTCGTATTGTCGTGTTGTCGACTTGTCGTGTTGTTGTGTTGTTGTGTTGTCGTTTTGTCGATTTGTCGTATTGTTGTGTTGTCGTTTTGTCGTATTGTCGTGTTGTCGTATTGTCGTGTTGTCGTGTTGTCGTATTGTCGTGTTGTCGCGCTCAGAAACTTCGACAACCCAAGAGCTTTGTGAATCTCGTCCTACCTTTAAGATGTTTCCCTTGTTGACGTGCGTGGACTTTATGATGATGAGAAAATAATCCATGATTGTCGTTCTGATATGAACACATGGTCCTTGTTTTAAAGGACATGATGACATCTCATGTGTCCACGACGACCGTATCACTTCAGCTGCAGACCTTCATCTTAACACTGATGCAACACGTGATGCATTTGGAGGTATTTACCTGAACAAATGGTTGCCAGGGTTTTTCACCAGTACAACTGTTGATACATCAATTGCACTTGTTGAACTGTATCATGTTGTTATGGCCTGTGTGATGTGGGGTACACAAGTGGCATCAAAAAAGAATTCTGTTCCATTGTGACAACGAGGCTACAGTTGTAATAATTTCCAAGGGGAGATCTAAAGTGTGTATTATCATGAGACTCGCGTGGAAACTTACCTATATCATCCACCTGTACACAAATTTGTTATTCACGCGGTACATATTCCTGGTAAGCAAAATCACATTGCACGCGCTACCTTTCGTGTCCAGGTGGTCAGATTCTGGAAGCTGGCTCCCCATACAGATCTGTTTCCTTGTCCTTATCAGCAAATATCTTCCCTTATGAGGAACTGAACGATTCTGTTGATGATTTGTAGAGTGTTGTACTCTTTGAAAAGACTCTGGCTGTATACATGTTTCCCGATTTTCATACTCATGCGGGGTACAGTGCACCTGTGATTCCGCTCCCCCTGTCAATGAAGACATACTCATCTGACTTGTAACGTACTGTCAAACAACTCCGTGTCTAAAGTATGACACTATTAAACTATATTTGTCAGGTATTCACTTTTATTACATAAGGAACAATTTAGGCGATCTAACTACATTTTACGTGGAATTAAAAGATCACAGGAAAATAACAACAGCAAAGACTACCAATTACTTTTAAGCTGTTGAATCATATGTGTATCCCGGGTAATCAACATGCTTACACCTGTTTTAGATCTTATGTTGTTTCCTTTTATTGCTTCTTGCGATTTGGCGAATTTACATGTTGACAAGTCAGTTAAAAAAAATGACATTCGTTTTTGTGATTTTAATGTTTTACCAGACCAATCTTATTTTTGCGTCTATCATAAATGAATCCTTATCGTAAAGGTGTACACGTAATCCTGTACACCCTGGACTTACTAAGGAAGTACGGCGACTGATTTACACGGTTCTAAACCTATGCTGTGGTACACCTTCCTTCATCACCTTAAGGACAGTCTGTCCCGTATCGGCTCGGATAACTAAGAATTTAATTAGTGGTCATTCTTTAGAATTGGTGCAGCCACTCCAGCTGCTGCAACTGGTGTTCCAGGTGACGTCATACAAACAATGGGGCGTTGGTCATCTCGTTGTACATACAGCCCAACTCAACATGTTTGATTATACATGTACTGGAAATATATATTTCCTATTACTTGGATGCAGTCACTCCTAAGTATTCTTATACTACTCGCTTATTTTGACTTTAACAATTCTGGGGGAATGTTTTACCCTAATATTACGTACATATAGTTAAGTATTTTACAAGTAGAAGTTTTGATATGATTTTGTTATGTTGTAGATTTTACTTATTTCAAGCATCTCCATGTATGATTTAAGTTCCTTTACGGAAGGCATCTCGAGTCGGAGTCAATGGATTCCTCCTCGGTTTCTTGATGTCTGCCCTGTTGTGTGCAACTAATGTTGTGTAGTAGCTGGTGTACACACCAGCTACTACACAAGTCTTTAAAGTCAAACCGCTTTTTAAGAATATTCGGGTGAAGTGGTTTCTTTGATTCCTGCTGAGTCGAGCTACTCGTAACTTCTCCGACGCCTCAGAGTCAAGTCACATATCTTGAATCAGAGTCTAGCTAACAGTTCCTTGCTCGGTGCTTGTCTGTCTTCTTCAGAGTCAAGCTTTGTAGTTATCTAATTAAGTTTCGTCTTTGAGTGAGAAGCCCCTGTTACGCCAAAGAAGTTGTGTTGCTATGTGTGACTTATATTCTGAAGACTATTGTAAATCCGTCAATAAACAGCTTAACTTCGTCGTCCTGTTTCTTGAGTTATGTATAAAATGATCCTGTCGGTAATAGCGTTGTTTCTTACGAAATCATTTTCATTGCATGGTAATACAAAGAAAGGAATTTTCACACAATTGGTTTGTTTTGTTTAACGTCCTATTAACAGCCAGGGTCATTTAAGGACGTGTTAGGTTTTGGAGGTGAGGGAAAGCCAGAGTACCCGGAGAAAAACCACCGGGCTTACAGTCAGTACCTGGCAACTGCCCCACGTAGGTTTCGAACTCGCAACCCAGAGGTGGAGGGCTAGTTGCACAATATACAATATACACTATTTATTACTATTTGTTAGAACCAAAACTTCTTAGGATATTTTTGTTCATGATTTCAAATGTTCATATTTATTTTTCAAAAGTGCATATATTTTGTTATAATGGAAATCCTCAAAATGCAACATTCTGGAAATGTCCCTCTTTTTTTAATATAAATATCAAAAATGCATTTCTTACATTTTTTTACTGTTAATCAGTTAAACAATTACTTTCATTTGTTTCAGTAAAAAAACAACATATTTCTATTCATTTTTGAACATTAAGAAAAATAGGACCCTCCATTCCCTCTCTCTGCAACTTCAAAGAAGTGAGGTATTTTTCAAATGATTTGCAATCATCACTTACAAATGGACTTTCTTACGGATATTACAACACTTACAAATGGACTATCTTACGGGTATTACAACACTTTTTCTCCAATTTTGTTGGCTAGCCATTCGATGCATGTCCAGTTTTCAAAAACCAATTCTCAAGGCGATTAAACGAATTCAGATAATACCTTACATAGATTAGTTTTTATTGGCATCATCGTGATTAAGAAGACATTGACGTTTGTTTCCGTCTACTCATTGTCACATACCCGTGTAAGTTCTGCCTTAGTTTACCAGGCTATAAATAGACCCCTTATAGGGCTAATGGTAAAGAGGAGAAACTGACCAGGTGTGGTGATGACTTACTGAGCCCGATGACTCCTAATCAAGTGTATATCCATGGCCATCAGGTGAAGTTGATGGTGGTGGGGAGGGGGGATTAGTACCCATGGCAACAAGTTAGGGTGACAATTAAGTCAAGTACATGTACATGTCTGGCAAGTCTATATATAACAATCACTGGTACATATTACTGGTGTGTAAGCATTGAAGATTTGTTTAAAAGTCTGATGTCGGGATCAGAGGAAACTCTGGCAGGGGAGGGGTAAGGTCTTATAGTGTTATCTGATGTTTTAAAATAAAATTTAATAATATTTTGGGTCTGTGTAATCAAAATTCCAAAGTATCAAATTTTCTTCGGAGTTTTTAGATTTTTAGGTTTCTATTTCATGACTCAAAACTGTTTTGGAAAGTTGAAATTTTTTCAAAAATCTTAAAACTCCAAAATATTTTTCTAGATTTGAAATGTTAGGTTTTCGGTCACAAAAACTAAAAAAAAATCTTAAAGTTCAAAATGCTATAGAATTTGGAATTGTTAAGTGTTACATGGGCCATTTTGAAAATCAAAAATAAATATCGCTACACAGATTCATAGAGTTTGCAAACAATTTTTTTTTTCTTATGCCTATGAAAATAAAATAAAAGCCATCAATAATTATATACTTAAGAATATACAATGTACATGTCCAATCAGAGACGTGTATATTGCACGTCTCTGGTGCAGTGTAGCCGCCTCTGTACCCCTCAGTTGAGTGTCGATCAGGTAACCTTTGCACCCTAGGAGAAGTGAGGAGTGCACGGAATTTAAAGAACTGAAGTAAACTTATAATTAGTGCACAACTGGTTTTTTTAACTTGTTATCACAAAAAAAAAACCCACTAAAACATTGTTCAGTGTTTCAATAGATATGAAGACTTCAACAGTGTAAAATGAAGAATCTGCTTTTGAAATTAATTTTGATGCTGTTTGCGATCATTTTAATAATTTACATGCTTCTATTACACATCAGTTTGTGTCAGAGGCCTAATAATGGCTGACTCAGGTATTCATATACTTCATGTAAATAATTTGTCAGACAAATTTTTATTAAATTTTTAGTTTACTTAAGTTTCTTTTACATTGTTACCTTAAACTTGAAAGTTTCTTTCACAGTACATGTCATCTATATGATATTACATTTTATGTTCTGTCTACAGATCTTGAGACATTTACATGTCGAAACTACATGTACATTACATAATACTATATTGAAGCCAAACATCAAGGGACGGGCTTATAACGGCCTGTTGCCAATGGCGACCTGGGACCCCTCCATGCCTTAAGGACATGCAGCCTATCACACCTTACCTGTAAGATGATGATCACTCTAGCACTTTTGTGTCTGACACATGGTCTACCTGGCCAGGTGACCCGACCCCAATTAACCCCGCGGGGTCCAATTATGGTTCATTATCATTTAGCCAACATTCTGAAATTTACCTGTATTACCTGGCCAATATGATTAATTTTATACCTGAATGAGTTTAAACTAAAACCTGTACTTACTTTTCATTGAAAGAAAATATGAAAGCAGTTGTATCACCGACAATGTATCTTAATTTTTGAAAGAATAATTTTAACATATCAAAATATTTAATTAATGTGTTATTTCTTATACTGTATAATTTCTAATATTCATACGATTTACATAAAATTTCTTGAATATCTTTACTTTGAAGTTAATCAAGATAAATTGGTCCAGACAATACCGACATTATAATGTTTTTCGACCACGTTAGACTTTGGATGTTAGTATTCCAAATCTCCCTATAACTAAAATATAACTTAATATCACATTCGGTCGATTTAGTATTTTTTCCGAAAGCTCACCTTCACTCAGTCGTCACAGTGAACCGAATACGGTCAAAAGTAAGTTCAGCAGAACTCTGTCAGCGAATCACAAGTCATCGATAGTAGTGCTAACACTAGAAAACGCCATCCTCGTTAAAATTGAGATCGTTTTTAATTATCACAGACTATAAAAGTCGGTTATAAAACGACAGGAAGGTATACAAAACCCGACCAAAAGGTGTGACTATGTGCCTTAACAGCGAGAGACCATCTGTCCGACGTTCGGACAAGGGAAGGCTGGACAGAGCCACCCGGAGTTTGACGAACAGTCAAAACATTGCATGCCGGGAAAGACTACGTTTCAAAGAGACAGGGGTTAATGTCGATTTTGTTACGCCCTCCCTCTGTCATTTACGGGCAGAATGGTATCAGATTTCTCTCAAAACACACTTTGTGCATCATTTAGAGATTTAATGATGGTAATGGTACATTATCACATCACCATGAGTGACAGTGTGTCCCCAGCCTCGATTTGATAGACAGTTGACCCTTCAACTCTGACGTTTTCAGATTTTTCCACGTGATTAGTCATCCAGTTTACATACCTGTCCGTTCTGAAGTCGGGTAATCCCTTTCGCCACGCCCCCTGTGTCATCATTAGAGTCAGTCATACTGAATCGTTTTTACCGATTCACTTGAAATATTAAACTGAAATACCCAGATACTGCGATATACCCCGGCACACAAGGTCAAGGTCGCGATACGGCTGCTAAGATACATGACAGTACATCTGATCATTAGAGGGAATGGTTGTTGTTTTTAATTACAGGACACTCCGACTTTATAAGTATTGCCTATAACGATCTGTTTGACGATGCAGACAATTGTGCAACACAAGTTCACTCCTCGGGATCATATTTAACGAATGTTTGATACCCAACCAAGAAGCCATTCCTGTTCAGCATAGAGTACAGCCCTAATGACGCATATCATTTCTACATCGGTTACGTTCATTTAAGTACATGTTTCCAAATGTCCATGTGACACATCCACACACAACCAGAAATTACATTCGTTAAACACTAAATACAATTCAATCCGATTCATTTTTGTGGCTTTTCCTCTAGTCTTGAATAACTGGATTGTCGCAGGATGCAAACATTTCGCTAACATTGATGGGGTGCCATTTTACTATCTATTTAGTCGTTTTAAGTGAAATCACTTAGTAATTTTAAAAAATTATATTACTTTGAAATCCGATTAGGTGATATCACTTAGACGTTTTAGTGACACACTTAATGGTAGTAAAACTTCATAGTCATTCCAGAATGTCGTTTACGTTGACGATATAGATACGTTGACAAACGGTGAGTTTTACAACTTACCACGAAACCTTACACATTTAGATATCACGTTTAGAACGGAAATATTTTAAAATCCTGAAGGAATCTGAAGTGAGCGTAAACTCGTTGGCATCCATATTTCATGAAGTCTGGGACCTATATTATTATGACTGATGACGTTTTTTTTTTTACAATTTCTTCTCGATCCTTTTAAACACCGAACGTAAAGTATCTTCTTTTAAACGACTCTGAAGGTTAATATATATTGATTTCGAGCATATTCCTTTCATGATTATTAAAATTTACGGCGGATTTTACTTTAAATATTGACAAATTCTCGCGGAAATATCGAAAGCGGAAGTAGACGAAGTAAGCTCAGCAGCCGACATCTTGTCACCTTACTTTAATGCCTGCTCGGTTGGACTGACATTCATCTTTCGCAGTGACACCAAAACATTATTATAAATCAAGAGCTGTTTGGGTTTATTAGCAAATGTTTGTCGAATCAGCGAGCGGTACCAAAGGTCAAAGTAAGAATAAAAATTAGGAGTCGCATTTGAGAGCCCTTTTTGGCTTTTGTTGTCTTTCAGAAGTGGCCAAGTTGGCAGTTTAAGAATGAATGATCGTGGAATAATCAGCTCAAACTGGAACGAAACATGTTAAGCGAAGATTGAACAGGGGTCCGCGACAACTAATGAGTTTCGCTAGTAGTGTTGGTCCTTTGCTCTGAGGTTCATAAAGCGCCCATGTGTCGGGTGAGGTTTCGGTGTGGTCAATGGCGATTTAATGAAGCTGAGGGTACGGGTGACACGAGGTCGCGACGCTGGTGTGCTTCCGAATCCCGGTTCATCTACACAAACGAGATACATTACTCCCGCATTTATCAAAATTACTTTATATTATTGCGAAAATCCCTCGACTCTCTCACAACAGATAACAAAAATGTAACAAAACTCGGACCGGGTTGTGTAAACACATAAAACGTCTACCACAGATGTGCATGCTATTGTCTCGGGAAGCTCCGCTATTTATTGAGAATTTATTTTGGATAACGAAACAGGTGTTGGGTAGGTCTAGGGATGTTCCGAATGGTCGTTATTACTCAGACAAGAACGCCATATATGGGACTACGGCGCTCCTTACAACTTTTCTCTGTGTTTTTATTAGTGTATTGATTTTGGGTTACAATCGGTTGTTTGGAAACAAAATCCGTTCATTCCGACGAACAAAATGTATTTGTACGTTCGCCCCTAATGGAGATAGACACACATATGATATACTGACAAAGGCAACGCGGAGATCTGCGAGACATAAAATGGCTATCAGAGTGAAGCTGTGCTGCCGGGAAGGGTGATTTCAGCGTGATTACAGACAGCGAGACACGAAGAACATTACCGAGAAATAAAGCTCAATTATCGGAAACACTTGTTATCCAAACCGAATTTGGAAATCTGAAAAAAACAGAGAGGAAAATAAATCATAAATCTTTCCCGGATACACTCTGCTCCGGGCGAATTTTCCGTTCGGAAACAGATGTAACTGGGTTACCTCGTATTCCTTTACAGATAGTTACCAGGCGCATGTAATGATTGTCCATTCTAGTCGAGCGATTTCCCGTGTCCTTATCAATAATTGAGTGAGCCAAGCATGCAACATGATTGCTAAACACAAATTTAAAATGACTTATATTTTCCTCAACTACTTTAGCCTTAAAATTGGCGTAACTAAAGGGAGGTAACTGCGTCTTCGGGAAGATATGTACCTGTGTATATATATATATATATCATTTCACGTTAAAAAATGTTGATATCTTATTGAATACACTTGTGTATTTATTGAAACATATATGACGGGATATATATCTTGTTATATACATTTTGAAGTACACCAAACCCTTTCGTTGAAGACGTGTGTATGGTCTCTGAACCTGTTTTATGACCATGCGAAACTGCAGGTCATGAAATTTCTAGTCGGCGCCAAAAGTTCATAAAGATATTTAAACCAATTATATAGAAACGGCGACAATTTCAATTTTGACAATTATTTGTTTTTGTTCAGCTACTTTTTGACCGGAGTCAGTTGTTATAACTGACCACTAAATTGAGACCTGTCAGAAAACATGATGTGTGACCACTACCCGTATGGTCACTCCGGCCCCGCCCCCACCTCTCTCCGACATTTTGACCAACCTAGTCGACAGCTTAATTACAGAGCTAATGATGGAGGGTGCCGACAAAAACGTGAACATTAGGGTCTCAGGGAGTCCCTGACCAGAAGATCCTTTGTTAGCCCTTTAACAGTCCAAGGTCAAGGGATACACATCTATACGGGGACAACTGTTGGGGCGGGGCAGAAAGAACAAGATTTACATAAAATATTATCAATTATACTCATTAATCATACGTATTTTTTGCTATCTAGTGAATTCCTCTTCGCGGACTGAGGACTATCTCTATTGTTCTTCTTTCTTCTCTTACGGGAACTATTTCCTTCTCATCTTTCTCCGCCTCCTTCGTTCTCTACTCCCATAACTATATTGATAATATCAGTAATTGTTTCAACACATGTTTAAACGAATTGAATTCAGATATTACAGACAATCTCGTCCTCGGGTTTCAATCACTTCTCGGATAACAACAACATTTTCTAGTTTGATTAAAACTGACACTACGATAGCGGCATTATGTTATTCGTATGTACTTAAAATTACAATACAATTTTGTCTCCCAATTTGTCTTCGTTTTCAAAATTAATTTGAATCAATAAACATTCGGAACGTCTTCATTCTGGCTGATCACGTTACAATCAATTACCCGATAAAATTAGAAATGTAACGAAAGGAACTGAAACAAACAACCATCTCTATGTAAATTACCGCATGTTACATGTTTGTCGGGGTTTCCGGGACAGACCATTGTAATTTTACTTTATAATTAAATTTTATTTACGTATGCAAATTAACATGTATGTACATAAAGACTATTTATATACCGATGTACCATAAATGTAATTTGTAATGCTCGTTCCCTGCATACGCATTTAAAAACGTGAAATATTTATTGTGTAAATACATTCCATGTAAGAATCTACTCCATCAACTGCGAAAACAAAACGGTTTCTGTCTTGCTTATCAATTTCTTAGTTAAATCATCAACATTGTTTCGGAAGAAAAATTTGATTTTTATTCCATCCTTTGTTTACATATTTCGTTAACTTGAATCAAACAAACACTTTGTGTTTAAATAGTGGCAATCAGTATATTTCTCTCATCGGGACAACTAGTCATTAAAACAAAACAAAAAAACATCTTGAAGATGGATTCTATAAAACATTGTCATCTAACCTTTGTGGCGCGGAGAAATACAATTACATGTATCTGAGTTTTTTCTTCCTTTCTATCGTTTTGCCATTTCTCTGTAAATGACGATGTTCCGGTGTCAAAAGGCTCGTTACTGATAATGTCAAACCGCCATGCTATTCGACACGTTCGCTTTGATAAACCCATTCATAGCTTTCCTCTCAAAATTTGCAACGTTAATTACAAAAAGAACTTAGCTTAACCTCAACCTTAACCGATTCAAACTTTTACGGCGTTTTATAGAATATCATAAAATTTTACCCCTTACCTCGCGCAACCGTAAAAATAAACCCTCGGCTCCGAACACTCATAAAATGACTACATGACACTTGGAGACAACCAGGAAAACCTCCGGAGTTACATTAGCTCCGATCAAATTCTCTCCGAATATCCGTACCGACCAAGATATCGGCCATTATCACCAAATAGAAAGGAAACAAGGAATGATCATTCACTTTATGTAAAAGAAATTTGGTAAAGTACATTTTTTAGAGAAATGGTAACAGACTTATCAACATCGATAGACATCATTAGACGGTCTTTATACTTGTTCCCATTTGGACCTTGTATTGGATTAACAGTTCGGTCGATAGCAATTGAGGTTCATTCTCGTTTTATTACGGTAATTCCCGACCAAATAGCCATGTACTTGACGGGAAATCAAGTTTGCATCCGTTTAAGGGGAAATAACTCGTACGGTCTTCGCCACCAAACGTGAAGTAGCCGGCATTTGACTTTACAATGGTTCACGTTGTTCGATAAAAAATGTTGAAAAACCTGATCCTATGTGAGATTTCTTTTTCGGCATAGCCGTATAATTTTCTTTTGACCCCGGATATGACGCGACAGGTGGCGTTACTGGTCAAGATGAAGTATGTGATTGGTCAATGTAGCGGTAAATGCAAAATGCAGACATGCAGTTAAAGACGAAACAAAATTAAGATTGAATGCAAGCTGAATAAATGGATGTATCTATTCAAATGACACATTAATAAAATCATATTCCTGCAGTCTTATTTTCACCAAAAATGATTCAAACTGATATAATTTTGTTATCCGTGCTGAAACTGCGCGTTTATTAATTAGTTCGTTAATTTATTTCACCAGCAGTTTTACATTATAACCACCAGCATTAAAACTATGCCGTTTATCTTTTTTTTAAAGATATTTCTTGTTTTAAATATATTTTTTTCTAGTTTTTCAAAGCACGTGTATACATGTGGCTATATTCGTCGTCACCTTATGTAATAACTTGGTAGACCAACATACTGCACGGTGTACTTACCCTAAACATTTATATATAGTCTAGTGTATATAATGCTCAGTAACATAATTATGTATAGAAAACTCATCCGACATATTCCATACATATTATAGAATATTCATCCGACATATTCCATACACATTATAGAATACTCACCCGACATATTCTATAGTATCCATACACATTATATATATGTATAGAATACTCGTCCGACATATTCCATACACATGATAGAATACTCATCCGACATATTCCATACACATTATAGAATATTCATCCGACATATTCCATACACATTATAGAATACTCGTCCGACATATTCAATACACATTATAGAATACTCATCCGACATATTCAATACACATTATAGAATACTCGTCCGACATATTCCATACACATTATAGAATACTCGTCCGACATATTCCATACACATTATAGAATACTCATCCGACATATTCCATACACATTATAGAATACTCGTCCGACATATTCAATACACATTATAGAATACTCATCCGACATATTCCATACACATTATAGAATACTCATCCGACATATTCCATACACATTATAGAATACTCATCCGACATATTCCATACACATTATAGAATACTCGTCCGACATATTCAATACACATTATAGAATACTCGTCCGACATATTCCATACACATTACGGAATACTCGTCCGACATATTCCATACACATTATAGAATACTCATCCGACATATTCCATACACATTATAGAATATTCATCCTACATATTCCATACACATTATAGAATACTCATCCGACATATTCCATACACATTATAGAATACTCATCCGACATATTCCATACACATTATAGAATATTCATCCGAAAATATTCCATACACATTATAGAATACTCGTCCGACATATTCCATACACATTATAGAATATTCATCCTACATATTCCATACACATTATAGAATACTCATCCGACATATTCCATACACATTATAGAATACTCGTCCGACATATTCAATACACATTATAGAATACTCGTCCTACATATTCCATACACATTATAGAATACTCATCCGACATATTCAATACACATTATAGAATACTCGTCCGACATATTCCATACACATTATAGAATACTCGTCCGACATATTCCATAGTATCCATACACATTATATATACGTATAGAATATTCGTCTTAAACATTTCAGGGAACCATAATGTGTGTATGGGATACTCTCAATAACAATTTATAGAGACGACAGTTATTATGGAAAACAATACCGTTTTTATAGCATCAATATTTCCATAACCAATGTGAACATGGCACTGCCCTAAAACGTCCCTACCCCACAGACGTGTATGTCCGAAATACATGTACACTATAGTAAATCTACAACTAAAACTGCCTGGTCTGGGATCGAGCCCATGACCTTATTACAATAATCATAACTTCTTATTTTAATCCACATATTTATATCAACTGATAATTTTACATCACAATATATCCATCATATTAAAATCAACCTTCTGGCTGTATGGACCAGTGTACAGATCGTTATTGTTTGTATGTATACTAGTATATATTTCTTATCTGATGTTATGAAGCACAATTTACTTTTGTAAATTTTGTGAATAATTTATCGCACTTAGTTACTCAGTTTTAAATCAGACATTTTACGGACTACGACCGACAGGGTCGGGATGTATGTAGATTAGAGTCAGTATTAGTGTCGGCTTTCATCCTTTATAGATTTATTTCCATACCTTATTCAGTCTATAAAATTGTCAACCTCTTATCGTAACTCCGCCATCAACTATCCGGCGTTTTATTTTAATAATTTTCGCCCAAAGCCATTAATCTGATGTTTATCGACGGAAGTCTACTATCACAGGACGAATTAACATGTGTTACAACAGGTCAAATATCCTATAGGCCCTTACAACAAATATTAACATTTTATCGTAAAAAATCATCGTTTTTTATTCGTATGTATATGATTCTGCCTATAGTGTAAACTTATCAGAATTGTAGATTAGGGAAATTTGATATAACGCTTGGTTCATTTGCGGTCCCAGTGGCATCCACAGTACCTGTGGTTAGTAATACATGTCTTGTGCGCTGTAACCGTGTTAATGATCATGATTCCGGTATTTTCCAGGCATTAGGTCTCGTACCGGAAGTGACTGATTGACAGGACCAAGACGTCCCTGGATCGATTAAAGTCCGCTTTGTTTTACCAACGATACGGATTCCACCCACGTCTCTCTCGTTACAATGACCTTATTCTCTACGCGATACATATACATTTCAAATGCATTTGCTTTGAAAATCATATACATTTTAAAACTCCATTATTTAAAAAAATATCAATGCCAATTGTCCTTATATTCTGGTACGTATAACTCTCTCTGGGATATTGAATACAGGGCATAATCCATCACGACCGGAGATGAAAATATATGACACTTACAATTTTATTTATTAATATGTTGGATACAGAAACTGTCATGGAAAACTCCCAGGATAATGTATCGATTTATGATTTATAAAACCAAGCCAAGTTGACATCTCCGGATCACTTGGATCAACTGACTCCCACGGTCCGGAGATAGGTGTCCGTCCGTCAATTCTGAATGTATATAAACAGTCGGATTAAAGGGTATCTCTGAAGTAAGATGCTATTTTTAGACCCTAGTGTAACAACACAAAATTGTCGGACACATGAAGCACAATAATTCTTCGAGTTTACATTTTATGTTTGCTAAATAGTACACTTTCTGGCCTTTCTGAATTGTATAACGGAAATAGCCGAAGATGTCCGAATAGACATTGCGTTTTTTTGTTAACGATTGTTGCGGTCTACTCCTTCATAACGTCCGATGTTACGAAGGAGGGGAGGGGAGGGGGGGGGGGGGGGGGGGGGGGGGGGGGCGTAATTCATTCCGGACTGAGTTCGGCTAACCTCGGCAGATTCCTCGGCAGATTCCGGCACCCATCTCTTGTAGGTACGGAATCTGTCGAGATGTGTCGAGTGCTACAAGGTGACTTGTTTCTCCTTGGAATGCTTTTTAGTCAAGATTATGTATGTACGTTTAATACTGACCCCATTTTATTTTGATTTCTGTAACAAAATACAACAATGATACTTAGACACGAATTGATATAACGAAATAATATTACGGTTTCTGAATTTTAGGCGAAACAGGCAAAGCCAGATAAAAATCTTAGTTAAAAAGTTCTGATATCACGTGATTGTTTCGTAAGTACCGTCCGAGTCGAGATTCGTCCTTGTTATAAGGAAATACATTTGAGATAATTTGTTTGTTTCATTTGAAAGATCAGTCAATTCTTTCCTTTGAAGTAACCATGGAACAATGAAAAAATACGGGTTGTTCAGGTTTTCGGCCGAGATGGAGATGTTAAATTTTCGTAACAACTTTTTCTTCATAATGTCTCCTCTTAATTGCCCATTCCTCAATTTTGTCCCTTAGGTTAGCACTCGCCTCTGTGGGGAAGGCTTTGGGCTCTGTCCCCTGGTCGAGACATACCAGAGTCTATACAAATGGTACAATGTAGTTCCTACTACTGCTAAACGATCAGCATATTATAATTAGTAGCGGTACGACTAGTTGGCCTCTTGTCAGTATAATGTGACCAGGTGGGGTGTCCTGCTGTGTGTCTTCGGCAGTATGTTTCAGTGAGGTGGCACTTTAAAGTCAACATTATTTCCACGCTATCACAAGGAGACAAAACACAAACATACCGCAGACTCCAGTACACACATACTTACAATGCTGCGCACGCGTATCGCACACAGGGGAGGCTGTCCTTAAATGAACTGTCGATAGGATGTTAAACAATACTAAACCAAGTAACCGAGGCACGATGGTCTAGTACGGAGGTAATGACAATTAATATTTACAATTCGAATTTCCGGAATCCTGTACATTGTCCAATCACAAAACGTATTCAACCACAGATGCCATACCACGCCGATACACAAGTTTCCTAGAAAATCGGATGCCTAGATTTCGACCAATCAGAAGCCTCGGTATGGCGGACATTTTGAGGGACATTTTTAATCAATATTTCATATTAGAGTGTGTTTTATCCTTGTCCGTTCCTCAATATTTCATTTTATGCCGCAAATAGAACAAAAGTTATAACTCAAAATGCGTAATCAATCAGAAGCGGCCATCTTGGATGCTTTTGGGGGAAATTGTTTGCACATCAAGAGGTCATCAGTTATACAATGCACTCCCTGAAAGTTTGTTGAAGATCCGTACTGTACGGCGGAAAGTTGAAGAATGAGGGGAGAAGAGAAGAATGAGGGGGATAATCACTCATTGTGCCAGGTTGAGGAAACACAATATTAATTCATGAACTAAATCCAATAATCTGATCTGACCAATGAGATACGTCAATTCATATGTTCTTTCCTTTGTTTGGCAATATGTCAGATAACATAGACATGTATATTTATGTCGAACCAAAGGAGCAGGTGCTTGACTGTTTCAAAAAGAAGATTACGAAGTCATTCTTTTCCAGATAATCTACGTGATCGTAACTATAGTATCGTAGAAGTTTATACAGTTAAATTTAAAAAATATACTTATTTCAATTGAACCGCACATTATTGAATTATACAAACAAACAAACATGCAAAAAAAAACGTGCAGAAACAAACGTGCAAAAAACAAACAAATGTGTAAAAACAAATAAAAATACACGCATTTTTGAATTTTTAATGTGAAAATAGCTGTTTATCTGCTTAACTGGCAGCTGCGGTCCTGATGGGTCAAACGTTCGGAAACGTAGAGACGATTCTGTGAGGGCCGACGACAGGCCAAACGAGGGAAACGTAAAATTGACTCTGTGAGGGCCGACGACAGGTCAAACGAGGGAAACGTAGAGATGACTCTGTGAGGGTCGACGACGGGTCAAACGAGGGAAACGTAAAGTTGACTCTGTGAGGGTCGACGACAGGTCAAACGAGGGAAACGTAGAGATGACTCTGTGAGGGCCGACGACAGGTCAAACGAGGGAAACGTAGAGATGATTCTGTGAGGGCCGACGACAGGTCAAACGAGGGAAACGTAGAGATGACTCTGTGAGGGTCGACGACAGGTCAAACGAGGGAAACGTAGAGATGACTCTGTGAGGGCCGACGACAGGTCAAACGAGGGAAACGTAGAGATGATTCTGTGAGGGCCGACGACAGGTCAAACGAGGGAAACGTAGAGATGATTCTGTGAGGGTCGACGACAGGTCAAACGAGGGAAACGTAGAGATGACTCTGTGAGGGCCGACGACAGGTCAAACGAGGGAAACGTAGAGATGATTCTGTGAGGGCCGACGACAGGTCAAACGAGGGAAACGTAGAGATGACTCTGTGAGGGTCGACGACGGGTCAAACGAGGGAAACGTAAAGTTGACTCTGTGAGGGTCGACGACAGGTCAAACGAGGTGAACGTAGAGATGACTCTGTGAGGGCCGACGACAGGTCAAACGAGGGAAACGTAGAGATGATTCTGTGAGGGCCGACGACAGGCCAAACGAGGGAAACGTAGAGATGACTCTGTGAGGGCCGACGACAGGTCAAACGAGGGAAACGTAGAGATGACTCTGTGAGGGTCGACGACAGGCCAAACGAGGTGAACGTAGAGATGACTCTGTGAGGGCCGACGAAGGGTCAGAAGAGGGAAACGTAGAGATGATTCTGTGAGGGCCGACGACAGGTCAAACGAGGGAAACGTAGAGATGACTCTGTGAGGGCCGACGACAGGCCAAACGAGGGAAACGTAGAGATGACTCTGTGAGGGCCGACGACAGGCCAAACGAGGGAAACGTAGAGATGACTCTGTGAGGGTCGACGACGGGTCAGAAGAGGGAAACGTAGTCGAGACTGTGGGAGCCGTGTATCCAACCAGTCGCACAAATAAAGTAATAAAGTATATATATACGTACATCATCATTACGTGATTGTGGACTCACGATATTTCGGACCAACAAAAGTTTTTATAAATCTACCTCCAAAGGGCATCATAAACAATCGCAATGTCCAGCATAATGGAATTTCCTTCTGAGTCATTCTGATGAAATGTCCGAAAACAGCGTGTAGGGTTGTAACATCGGGCACGTGCAAGACATGCATATGGGTTCGCAGAGTCTCGATTTTTACCTTTTGTTTACAAATTATGACCCAGTGTTCGGTCACATTGAAATAGATACATTATACATTATGTTAATCGATTAAAAACGATGCTTGGCGACTTATGTAAAATGTGAACTTAGTTAAAAATGCATTTTATAAACTTTGCTTGAAATATCAAAACAAAAACGCGATGATGGAAAGAAAACTGAAAACATGGAGATGTCATTTTGATGTCCGATCTCTCGATCAAAAACCGCGTCCTGCGAGAGTTTCTCCCCAAATTGCGCAAAGCACGTGTTTGTGAATAGTAACACATAGTATGGGGCTCGTGCCGTGTCAAATTATTGAACTCATTTAAATAAATTCCATATGAGTGACTGACATCCACCTTAAAACCAATCTCCTATATTGAGCGCCATTGTGATTAGACAATACTTTCCATCAGTTGTTACATGTTGGTCAGTGTTGAATGGCGAGGGGATTCGTATCGCTGTATGCCTTGTTCATAAACAAATCACACTTCATATCAAATATAGTGTCTCGGGACCGTCAGTAAAAGACGATTGGTCATTATGACATTGAAAAGGAATCGGGTCAAGGTTTTATTTTTGAAAACAAATATGATAGCCATATGTCATCACATATATATATATTCCTGCTGTTTTTTGTTGTTTTTTGGGGGTTTTTTTGGTTTTGTTTTTTTTGTTTGTTTGTTTTTTGTTTTGTTTTTGTTTTTTATGTTTTTTGTTTTGTTTTGTTGTTTTTTTGTTGTTGTTTTTTTCTACAAAACATCTTTTACCAGTTTGACTACCGTCATGTTGAATAAATGCCATCTTTAAGGACAAATTGCACATTTTTTTTATCCAAAGGACAATACGTCCATCACAGCGTTCCATTGGCCCGGTATGACTTATAGGGCAAACGTGTACGTCATCATTTATACATAATTTTAATGTCATGTCCTTCGTTGAGGTAATCTGAAATGGTATCACTGACATTCAACTATATCATTACCACCGTATATATATATATACCTATATATATAATAGGTCCTTGACAATGCGTCAGGTCCCTGTGGTGTTGGTATTTAGTGACTTGTCTAGGTCCTGTGATTTCGGTATTTGGTGACTTGTCTAGGTCCTGTGATTTCGGTATTAGGTGTCTATTGTCTACAGGTCCATATGATGTTGGTATTAGGTGACAATGCGTCAGGTCCCTGTGATTTTGGTATTAGGTGACTATTTTCTACAGGTCCCTGTGGTTTCGGTATTAGGGGACTATTGTCTGTCCTCAGTAACTACCGAGATCTATTTCTGGGTAATATGTACAACACAAGATAAGTATATACGTAAAACACCTTTAACAATAGCATTGCTTTGTCATCCCGAGTCATCACGTTTCGTTTGGTCAGCGTGATTGTTGACCATTGTCCGAACAAATGTGAACACCTGTGATACCAAGGGTTTGGTATGATCGTCCTTTGTTATCTGGCCTGATTATAAACATCATGTGTCGCTGACCACTGGTCAGTTAGTTTAAAATGATATGTCATTTCATAAAAATGAAGGAAGGAGATATTTAGACATTATTATAAGCTTATAAGAAGCTATCTTTTACGTAACAAAGCCACATGTATATTTCTGTGGCTCATTTTAAGAAATGGACAGTATCCATTGATTCCAAACGTCTATTTTGAATTGATTACGTATTCTGTTTGTTATCGATCATTGTTTAAATCATTAAGTTAATGGAATATGAAACACTCAAAATATGTTACCTCCAGAGAAGAAAAGATTTTCAATACGTCGGACCTACATTTTAGCACAGCCCGTAAGAGTTATCTCCCCTAGCTGTGAGGACCGATACATTGTGTGTCTGGGTATAAAGCGTAGATTACTTCTCTTTATGTGATAAAATTAAAAACCATAATAATGTGTTGTAGTATTTTTTTTTCATGATGTTATTATTCCTCCATAATCTGATATTTATCATATTCTATCACTGCAAAAATTTGTTTGTTTTTGTTCAAATTTCAATATTTTTTGAAATTAAAAAGTCATATTTTTTCCCCTTTGTTAAGTAACCACTTAACCTTTACAGATGGTTGTGGTTTTTTTCATCCTTACTGGGTTTGTTGTTTTTTTGTTTTTTGTTTGTTTGTTGTTTTTTTTTTTATATTATTATTGCATGCTTTCGCCTAAGAGTCGGGGTATTGAGAAAATTAACATGGAAATGCAAAGAAATCTGTTGCAACAAAGTAAATGGTGGCGCGAAGATTAGTCATGTCACTTTTTCGTGACAGTCGGGTCATACATTTCTGACCGTGCCGTATTCCCTTAAATATATTTTCAAAAAATGTTGGAAAAAAATATATTAAAGCCCAAGTGTAAAAAGCAGAATCAGGAATACTAAGGAAGACATCAGAAAATGAGAAGAAGCTGAAAGAAAAGGGCTGACTGTCATTTACATGTCGATGAAAATACCGCTCAATTCACTTTTTCTGCATCCCTTATTTTACTTCAGTCGGACTAAAACAAATGACAAAAAGGCCCACGGGCCTTATCGGTCACATGAGTTCTGAGATGTATACTGACAGATGACGTTTGCTTTAAAACTAAAATTCAAGGTATTTGACCGCTGTGACCTTGAAAGTAGGTCAAGGCCATTCATTTGAATTAAATTCATCCCAGCATGCTACCGGCCCCAATACCATGACCTAACAAACAGCATACAGAATTGCATAAAAACTATTCATATTTATACCGTTATGCTTATAATGTCCAATACAACTACAAATGGCCATGTAATTATGTAAGTTATACCTGCTTGTAAAATATCATCTATAGAAGGCTGCATCAGAGCTTTTATAAAAATATGTTCATGTCTAAGTTAGCGTGTTCACAAGGTCAAAAACGGGGGGAAATGCAAAGGGCCCTAGCTTGGTAAGTTACACTTGAATCAGTCCAACTGCCGAACTCTTCCTCGATGGTACCACATAAGACTGTGTATAACAACTTGTATCAAAATCCGTCCATATATATGTCCAAATTATCGTATTAACAAGGCCCAACGGCAATACAACTGCAAAGGGCAATACCTCTGTAAACATTTAAACTGGCGCCATTTTTGACCTCATCCGAGATCTTATTGATATCAGGTTGCAAACAAAGTTTGGGCAAAATCCGTTCATATTAAAAAAAACGTTACCTTACGACGGACGAAGCACGACGACCGAAGAAGGCGATGGGATTAAACCGTGATGGAGTTATTTCCCCTTAGACCGTGATGGAGTTATTTCCCCTTAGACCGTGAATGGTAGTTAGATACATGACCCCAAAAGTTAGTGGAAAAAAAATAGGAAATAACTCAATTCACAATCTAACTCACCCAAAAAATTAGTCAAAAAAATAATTTAAAAAAACACACACACACTCTCGCTCTCAATTGAGCTCATTAAAATTATGGTTCACACGAACATTTTTTAAGACAAAAACAGCAAATATCTAAGAAATTTTACCTACAGAAAATCTTCACTTTGTTTTCATCAGTTTACCGAAATATTGAAATGAATCACAGACAATAAACCCCTGTACAAATCAAATGAGGCGCTCTTTGGATGTCAATGATGACGTAATGTTGTTGTTTACTTAACACTTTAGGAGTCTTCAAATAAACAAAGTACGCAAACTAATGATCAGCTGGGCTGTGGCCTCACTACGTCACCATTTTTAACATGACATATCTTTGTGTACATAATTAAGTTGATAAGATTTCTATATAGAATGTCTGGTTTGAACATTCTGAATATAATTTGTGTAGTTAAAGCTTGATTCAACAACCAACGTATTTGGACCGTGAGCAAATGATCAGTCCATGTCTGTGGAGGATATACGTATTATATTCTTCCAGTAACAAACCATTGGTTTACTCATGAATGGTTAGACAAACCCCGAATATACATAATTTATTATTTTGATTGACAGACAAAAGTTTGACTGTATGTTTAGAACGACCCTAGTACGTAAATGACTCCAGGTCGTCCCCGTTCTCCGGTTAATGGCACCCAGACCGTCCTCGTCCCCTGGATGTCTGACACCCCAGACCATCCTCATCCCTGGATGTCTGAGACCCCGGACCGTCCTCACCCCTGGATGTCTGACACCCCAGACCATCCTCGTCCCCTGGATGTCTGAGACCCCGGACCGTCCTCAACACTGGATGTCTGACACCCCAGACCGTCCTCGCCCCTGGCTGTCTGAGACCCCAGACCATCCTCGCCCCTGGATGTCTGAGAGCCCGGACCGTCCTCGTCCCCTGGATGTCTGACACCCCAGACCATCCTCATCCCTGGATGTCTGAGACCCCGGACCGTCCTCACCCCTGGATGTCTGACACCCCAGACCATCCTCATCCCCTGGATGTCTGAGACCCCGAACCGTCCTCAACACTGGATGTCTGACACCCCAGACCGTCCTCGCCCCTGGATGTCTGAGACCCCAGACCATCCTCGCCCCTGGATGTTTGAGAGCCCGGACCGTCCTCATCCCTGGATGTCTGAGAGCCCGGACCGTCCTCGCCCCTGGATGTCTGAGACCCCGGACCGTCCTCACCCCTGGATGTCTGACACCCCAGACCGTCCTCGTCCCCTGGATGTCTGAGACCCTGGACCGTCCTCACCCCTGGATGTCTGACACCCCAGACCATCCTCGTCCCCTGGATGTCTGAGAGCCCGGACCATCCTCGCCCCTGGATGTCTGAGAGCCTAGACCGTCCTCGTCCCTGGATGTCTGACACCCCAGACCATCCTCGCCCCTGGATGTCTGACACCCCAGACCGTCCTCGCCCCTGGATGTCTGACACCCCGGACCGTCCTCGTCCCTGGATGTCTGACACCCCAGACCATCCTCATCCCTGGATGTCTGAGAGCCCGGACTGTCCTCGTCCCCTGGATGTCTGACACCCCGGACCGTCCTCGTCCCCTGGATGTCTGACACCCCGGACCGTCCTCATCCCTGGATGTCTGACACCCCGGACCGTCCTCGTCCCTGGATGTCTGACACCCCAGACCATCCTCATCCCTGGATGTCTGAGAGCCCGGACCGTCCTCGTCCCTGGATGTCTGACACCCTGGACCGTCCTCGTCCCTGGATGTCTGACACCCCGGACCGTCCTCGTCCCTGGATGTCTGACACCCCAGACCGTCCTCATCCCTGGATGTCTGAGAGCCCGGACCGTCCTCGTCCCTGGATGTCTGACACCCCGGACCGTCCTCGTCCCCTGGATGTCTGACACCCCAGACCGTCCTCGTCCCTGGATGTCTGACACCCCGGACCGTCCTCGTCCCCTGGATGTCTGACACCCCGGACCGTCCTCGTCCCCTGGATGTCTGACACCCCGGACCGTCCTCGTCCCTGGATGTCTGACACCCCAGACCATCCTCGTCCCCTGGATGTCTGAGAGCCCGGACCATCCTCGCCCCTGGATGTCTGAGAGCCCAGACCGTCCTCGTCCCTGGATGTCTGACACCCCAGACCATCCTCGCCCCTGGATGTCTGACACCCCAGACCGTCCTCGCCCCTGGATGTCTGACACCCCGGACCGTCCTCGTCCCTGGATGTCTGACACCCCAGACCGTCCTCATCCCTGGATGTCTGAGAGCCCGGACTGTCCTCGTCCCCTGGATGTCTGACACCCCGGACCGTCCTCGTCCCCTGGATGTCTGACACCCCGGACCGTCCTCATCCCTGGATGTCTGACACCCCGGACCGTCCTCGTCCCTGGATGTCTGACACCCCAGACCATCCTCATCCCTGGATGTCTGAGAGCCCGGACCGTCCTCGTCCCTGGATGTCTGACACCCTGGACCGTCCTCGTCCCTGGATGTCTGACACCCCGGACCGTCCTCGTCCCTGGATGTCTGACACCCCAGACCGTCCTCATCCCTGGATGTCTGAGAGCCCGGACCGTCCTCGTCCCTGGATGTCTGACACCCCGGACCGTCCTCGTCCCCTGGATGTCTGACACCCCAGACCGTCCTCGTCCCTGGATGTCTGACACCCCGGACCGTCCTCGTCCCCTGGATGTCTGACACCCCGGACCGTCCTCGTCCCCTGGATGTCTGAGAGCCCGGACCGTCCTCGTCCCTGGATGTCTGACACCCCGGACCGTCATCGTCCCCTGGATGTCTGAGAGCCCGGACCGCCCTCACCCCTGAATGCGTGTGACCCCTGGCCTTACCCTACCCCTGGATGTTTGGGACCCCGGACTCTCTCCACCCCGGATGTTTAGGACCCTGGGCCGTCCCCACCTCTGGGTGTTGGGGATTTCATACCCTCCCCACCTATGGATATTGGGGACCCTGATCCGTCCCCAGCTCTGGAAGTGTGGGACCCCGGGTCCATCCCCGTGCCCTGGATTTGAGGACAGTCATGGCGTACACGCTGACAAGATTACTCGGATAAAGTCTGTCACAAACTACTCCAATAAATGACCACGGCCTAAATCCACACTGGAATCTAGAATATTAAAATCTAATAACGAGGTATTATACCGGTAAAATCTCTATATCTACCTGACAAGGGTTGATATCGGGCTTACACACATTGCGTGAATCACTCTAATTCACACTAAAATGTTTGTCAGGAGCGCCCTCTAGTGAGCGTTGAGAGGGACATTTAATCATGCTAAGCACCAATATTAGACCTTTATTTATTTACTCCCTACACGACTATCGCTGTTCTATCCCTTCACACGGACTAATTCGACATTTAAAGATATCATTTATCATACACTTTAGGACGCCGACATCGACAGGCGATATTCTCATCTCAATACGAGAGGAGGTACAATGAAATTGTTATAAACTTCAATATTACTGAGGTTTGATGTCGTAAATTCTTATTATTAACTTTTAAACCACATGCTAATCTTGGGAGACAGGGTAAACTTTTGTGATATTGATACACGCAAAATACTGAGCCGATATATCATCATATGTGACTTCCGGTCGGTGGATATTCTACTTCCGGTATGAATTTGATATAATATCCTCATTAATATTCATTATACATAAAACTTAAGAAATAATTCTACATAGTATTTAACATTATATAAACATAAACAGAACATGTTTTCAATGTTATAGTTACATTATGCGGGACGTTTGATACATTAAAACTCATTAACTAGTCTAGATGCATGTGTCCCCTCGTCTCCCTTCACTGATCGAAAGGTAAAGAAGTACTTTTCCAGTACATGATGAACAAAGTGAAATGAAGGTAGGGAATAAAGGAGGATAGCTAACACACGTGCCATACTTGTATCACCGTTAGAGATAAGGAACATCGCCACGAACGTTCAATGGGCGCGTTATTGAATTACCGTAATACCATATGGTTTATTAGGTAATGTGGTATCCAGGTAGTGGTTATCTCCCTTCCCGGTAGGTTCCCTCGCCGGAATGACGGGGTAGGTTCGGGTATATCCGCCCCAATCCTTTAGACTCCTATGTGCCGTAACGACAAGATTACGTCAATGGGCGACCCGAGGTGTGATTGTGGTCCGTAATTAATAGTTTGAAAAGTATTTCTGCTGTAAACAGTCTGATAGGGAGTAATGACCCGGACTAAAGTCTTTTTCCTTGTCGAAGTCCCGGCCCGAACTAAACGACCCCAATATTAGGCAACTGTATTGTTTACAGGTAAGTGAGCAAGAATAAAAACTCTATTTCCTAATACTTAACGGGGCTTATAAAGATTACGTATACACGTATCGACTAAACAACAGGGCAAATCCCGGTACGATTATCCGGACACCGTCGCACGGCCTGACTTTTAAGGGAGAAACTGTGCACAGCTCCTTAACCTTTACTAGTAATCCTATAATCGGATTGACAATATTCTTATTTCATATGTAAGAATTAAGGCCAAAACAGAGGCCTGTGATAATCCTAAACACCACATAAGCTAATCGCGTGCTTTAGTTTTATTCATAAAACTAGAAAAGAGAATTGTTCGGCTTAAAGTCTTAATAGATTAAATGTTAGTGTGGTTTTGATTTTATTGATTTTGTCCAACACGAACGTTATTTACATCCTTCCACTGAGCTGATTTCACTACGTATACTGATTTATTGTTATTCTGCTCGAGTTTAAATGTTTCGTGTATCGGAATTTATCGCATAGAAAAACAAAGCAAAGATTAGATTCAGAAAAGACCCTCTGCAAACTGGGAAAAAACTGCCTTCAGTTTTAAGCAATTTGTTATAATAAAAAATATATATACTTAAAATCATAGGGTCTACAATATTCATATTAGAAATAATCGTCCAGTTTTCAGGGAAACGATTCACAAGAATAAATGAATTAAAAAAATATCTTACATTGTTTTACTGTCATAATCGTAATTAAGGATATATTGACAATTTTTTCTCGCTAACACATTTTTTATCGTACCGACAAACAATATCTCGCGTGATATTCAAGGTAATAGAAACTGTTTTATCCCTTTTTCTATTACATAGTTATATCAATTAAAACAGACGATGTTTTTGTGAGGACGTATCTATAAAATCCTAAGTCTTTAAAGAAATAACGTGATATGAATAAATAACACACATGTTTTAAAAAAAACACCCCAGCCTTAATTTACGGGACAACAGGATGTAGATCTACGTCATCATTTATAGAGGGCTGTGTTTTTCAGTGAGCGTCTCTCCAACACCTAGGACATATAATAATATTCTGTAAAGACTGCAACGAATTTCTCAGGTCCCTGTGCTGATGTACGATTTTCTAAAGTTAACTTCACACATTTACCAATGCGTTAAAAGTTGTTGCAATTTGACCATAAACCAGTTTATTTAAAACAGCATATCTATGAAATTATCATCTTTTCTTATTTTCGTTTCTTTGTCAACAGGTGATTTTTGGACCTCATGAAATGTTTACAAGAAATCGACATAAGTATATATATACTATATCTTTACATTATTGGACCATAATTCACCAGTACGATATATAATTTGAATATGATCAATAAACATGGCTAATGTTTTATTGTTTAGATTACAATTTACACGCTGAAAAAAAACTAAATTTGCGCGTTCCTGACTCCTCTTCGTGAATTCTTGACGAAACATTTATTTTTAAACGTAATTTGAGAATATGTATTTTGTAACACATTTTAAAAAATGACTGAAAGAAAACCGAGGGTCATACATCATTTGGGAGTCACTTATCGTTTGTGTCTTCGGTAGCCCAACTTCATGAATATTGCATAAAAACATCGCCATCGGGACAAAGCAAGGCGCCCTCTATCGTCTCAAAATCCACTATCTATTTCATCAAACTTAGCACATTTAACAAGTAATGTGATATTTTATCACAGATTCCCGGGGGTGTTAGCCAGTGCGGGTCTAGAACTCGCATGTTCCCGGGGGTGTTAGCCAGTGCGGGTCTAGAACTCGCATGTTCCCGGGGGTGTTAGCCAGTGCGGGTCTAGAACTCGCATGTTCCCGGGGGTGTTAGCCAGTGCGGGTCTAGAACTCGCATGGATAATGTCAACAATATGCTCTTTGTGTAACCGAAACACAGTAAAATGTTTTATACAGACAGAGGTGTACCGGGGAGGGGGAGAAAAGGGGGAGGGGGAGAAAGGGAGGAGTGGGGGTTGGGGGTGGGGGTGGGGGAGTCGTAACGATACACTTGTGTCAGTGAGACGGGCTCGGTTTCGGAGCTTTGAGCAACATGTCACACCAGTTTAACAACCACAGCAACAATACTATAAATTCATTATTCACAAACATTCTGAAACTTTATAAAAGTCGGGGTTGTCAATGAATAAAATTGAGGAGTGTATGAAAATTGAATTTATAGCTAGTGTTGTGGTTGTCAACTGACGGCATGTGTTACTCTTAAATTTCGAAACACCGAGCCCCTGTGTATGTTATACGGGCGTGCTGCGCGCGAGAAGAGGACCAGAATCGGGAAGGAGAGGGGAGGAAAGGGGGATTTGACAATGACGGGTTTAAAATGTTTGGGGGAAGGTTGGGGAGGGGGGCTTTGACAATGACGGGTTTATAATGTTTCGGGGAAGGGTGGGGAGGGGGGCTTTGACAATGACGGGTTTATGATGTTTCGGGGAAGGGCGGGGAGGGGGGCTTTGACAATGACGGGTTTATAATGTTTGGGGGAAGGGTGGGGAGGGGGGCTCTGACAATGACGGGGTTATAATGTTTGGGGGAAGGGCGGGGGAAGGGATTGGTGATAGGTGTGGTGTGAAGAGAGGGGGTCGGAAGGTTAGAGCAAAGCATGTGTTGGAGATCGGGAGGGGGTTAGTATCAGGAAGGACTGAAGTATCGTGCGATATACGATACAATGAACGACAGATTGTCCTTACAGCCTGACGTCCTACATTACGACACACACGTGACGTGGGTTAAAAATAATAAGATAAAAATGATAGAAACGGGCGTATCTTAAAACTAATTAAATAGACAAATTTCACACATTTTTTGTAAGAACAAACAAATTTGTACTTTTAACATGACAGCAATTCCTAGTCAGTCCTGAAAAATTTACATTACTTTAAAATCAAGGCCATATAAAAACACCAAACCATGTCTTGTTGATTTTTAATCACTTTCCCTCATTTCCAGAACAATCACTGGACTCGAAATTTGAGATAAATTTGATTATAGATATCGGTGGTATTACAAGGCCGTGGTAAACTGATCGCGGTTTACCTGGCCAGGTATGTCTTATCAAAGGTATACGATATCTAATTAGTCTGTACCGCAAGTCTTAATTACACCTGTACAGGCGAGACTATCGTTGTCGTTTTCACCTGATCCCGGGGGTCGGGAAAGCGATACACTCTCTGATGGAAATTAGAGCCTACCGTTGCCGGATCGGTCAACTTAATTCCAAATGAAAACTTTTTAAAACCTGTTTCTCAAATATTGAGCACCGAGAAAACATTTGTGTTGCTACCAGGCAGAGAAATGTAGCCATTTAAATTATAAATCTAAGTAGCCGATGTTTATAAAAATGTGTAAATGAATTGATAATTCAGTTTAACTGAGACAAATAACGAACAAATAAAAAATAAATAAATAAAACGGATACGTTAGTTTTTTCAAACCAACTTTGTTGCACGAGCGTACAAACTTTCACGTTTCATCAAAATTTAACGTTGTTTTTTTTAACTTTAAATTAACTACAACATCTTTAAGCAACGTGGCATGTCTTGAAATGATTTGCTTGTTTCATTTTGAACGAAAACATCCCCGGTTAGTCAGATTAATTTGGAAATAAATGGTGTCGTGTCATTGTGTTGACTAAGCTTGTACAAACGTAGAGGTCGAGATTCACGTTTATACTGCTTGATAAACTCTAGTGACGACTCCAGAGAGTCTTTGTACCCGAGTATCACCTAACCCCACTTCCGTGCTTACGTCACATCATGCTTACAGGAGCCAGTGTTTATAAGATAAGTACAAGTCTTCGTGTCACCTAAGCTGTTACAATGGAAATCCAAGTAAACCCCAAAACAACACGAATTAATAAACAGCCCATCGTGCGGAAGGATGCAATCCTTCTAACATGCGAGATCTGTTACAGATTCATAGATCATCTCATTATTTCCAAAACAATTCAGTCATTATATTTTTTTCATGAAAACATAAACTCAATTTACATAATGGCATTGTAGGTCTAACACTTGGTTTGGGCGTTACATTATTGTTGTTTTTCTGTGCTGCTTTGTCCGTTCTTTCGATGTTGTAGCTGTTGTATTGTATACCTCGTTATCAAACTGTACCCCGAGTAATTATATCATGATTAGTGACAAGAAAATTATATTATAAAGGTAAACAATATATATATATATATACATATTAGTGACAAGAAAATTATATTATAAAAGTAAAAAACAACATATATATATATATAAAAAATATATATAAACATATTAGTGACAAGAAATCATATTATAAAAGCAATAAAAAAAATATATATAAAAAAAAATATATACATATTAGTGACAAGAAAATTATATTATAAAAGTAAAAAACAACAACAAAATTAAAAAAAAAAAAAAAAAAAACGTGAAGAATTTTTAATCAAAAGATGTCCTATATCTTTCAGTATTTTCTCGCACCAGGTGTGAGCTATGCTATCTACCAATCAGCATTGATCACATTACCGTGGTATCTGACCGGCGAGTCCGCCGTGGTGACTTGGTGACAGTAGTTCGGGCTTAATAGACTATAAATAATTATAAATCATATGATATACAGACCTCACAATGGCCGACCTCTCACCCGGGAAATAGGATCAGGTACGGAGTCTTCATTACGAGATCGCCAGATATGATTCTGTCCCAAATCGACCACCTTCTATTTACGAGAAGATGAACTATCACGAATATATTTTGAAACTGAGACCATATTATGAGGGGAGTAGTGACAGATCGGCTTGTACATGAATGTGGTAGATGAAATATGTTCAGGTTCCGCCCACAAAAAAAACTTAGCTTTAAAAAACACGTCTAGTTCAGGAATGATGTACAAATAGGATACAGGTACATGTAGGCACTGTGTTCCGATTAATCTTAGTATCAACGAGCACGGATTAAATTTAGTAGCGATGAGCTCAGAATAACTCCACTCGATACCCCGTGAAATCGACCAATCCTTGATGAACATCAGGAAAATAACCGCCATATTTCACTGTTCGTTCAGAATAACCAAATTTGTTTTCGGATTTAAACGTCGTTTCCTTTTTGTCATAATAAACGCAAAGAAGCACAAACAAGATATGCTATCATGGACCTAAACAAGTTCACGTGAACGAATTTCCGACCCGAATGTTATGCGCATTCCCGTTAAATGATATATTTTATCGTTTGTTTTTCGTATACTGAAAGTGTTCTGCTAAATAGCAATACTCCTATTCATTCCCGCGCTAATCTGTAATGTTTGGGTGTGTGTAAATCAAGACAGCTTGCCACGTTGATCAAATACATTTTACTTGGTAGTATGATCACTTTTTGAACCTGATACAGATGAGAGTAATTAATTTATACTTGATGCCAAAATGAGAAAAAATATGCAGTGACAACAGGATCGGATGTCCGTAGGTACTTAATCGATCATTATATACATCCTAGAATTGTCGTGAGGAAAAACTTAACGGACCAAATACATGTTACCTTACAGACAAGGCAGAGACGCGTACGGGTAAGGAATGAAATTGGCCGTTAATTAGGATATATGTAGGTGGGGATAAAAAATAAATACTGATAAAAATCCGAAACCTAAAAGTCATTTGGAGATTAAATTAAAGCAATGTCTTGACCGACTTTGACTCTTCCTTCTAGTAACACCTTTGATTGTAATTTGATGTATCTGAGGAGAGAGCATTTGTTAATATGTAAACATGTTCCCAAACATCTTTTCACTGTTTTTGTCCAATAGAGATGCTTTGAATATAGGACATTGGGGTGAATATTTAATTCTGAATATTCAGTATTTTATGGTAAATGTGTTCACTTTTTACTTTTATCTTTGTGACTTTGTTTTCCGATAGATTAATAAATAAATAAATAAATAAATAAATACCGGTTAATAAATAGGTAAATAAATAACAACCATAACAATTTTAATCCACTGCACATTGTCATTTATAATTTTGCTATCAGTTGGAAAACAGCTTGTAAAATCCTTGGTACTTGAGAGGCGGGAAAGGTCGATTTAGTTCTCAATGAATTTTATAAGGATTCATTACAAAGCTACTATCTTCACATATATAAAGTTATAATTTCTATGTTACAAACCATGTTATGTTATTTTTTGTTAAATTATCTCAAGTTCATTAAAATGCTCTTTGAATCATTGGTCAAGTATCATGGCATGATTTGATTTCATAGCATCAGAATTATATAGCTTTTCCATTATCATAAGTCCACATGTTCTTAAACAAAATTATGTAACTGAAAGATTAGTAAATAAAATCTCTTTGGCCTGAATATTAATATATCAGATGATTCACACACAAACCCCTGTGCTACTCTAACAAAAAAAATCCAGTTTTCAACTAAACCCTGTGTTCCTACACCAAATACAGATGGACCAAGTAGCTTACTAAAGCTAAAACAACAAATTGGACATTAGAGTTAATTTCTCTTCCAAGGATAATGGGTAATTCCTAGACTGCAGTGTTGTAAATTGAACTTTGACCAATGGCTGGCTTACATATATTATCAGCTGAGATCTGGGAAAAAGAGCTGTGAGTGAAATTTACAAGGTACATGTAATGTATTCCAGATTCTGAAATTTACATCCATGGTGTCAGTTTCTTCAGTCGTCCTGAAATCAAGATAAAACAAAAGGATTTGAGTGTTCAGGGAGGTATTATTTTCACATTCTCAAACCACAAATCTTATTATTCATTTGGAAAATATTTTAATTATTCCTGATATGAAGCATAAAAGGAATATACAAGTGTGTGAAGTTCTGCCTCTAGAGTGCTGACAAGCATTTCTAAAAATAGCATCCTGACCTTGACCCTTTAACCCTGAACTCTGAGATTTTTTTGTATGCATTTTGTGGGAGCTTTCACTTGCATATTACAACTTGCAACTCAAAATTTATCTACTCGAGCCTTTCACTTCTGAACTGCCGGTACATGAACAAATTCCAAGCAAGTGAATGAAATGTAATGTTTAAGTATTTAATTAATAAGCATATATACTGTATATAATACTAAATTCATGTTTAAAGTTTGTTTGTCAGTAATTTTTTTTCCCTGTACCTAATTTTAATTGGTGTATCTCGCTTCCTTCAAATGCTCCAACTGAAAAGATGGATTTTTTAATGAGAAAAATATTATATATTTAGTATAAAATTTAAGAAATCATATTAAATCTAGTCAGCTATATATTATTAGCTCCTTGGTAATTAGTCCAATTGATATCAATGATATTCTATAGGTTTGTAATAAAAGAATAAATCTCCTCAAAAAATAGTTAGAATGATAAATTTATCTGAAGGAAACAACTTCAAACATCAAAATGGTCGTGCATGGTGAGATGTAATTACAATTTTCTCAAATCAGCCATGCTGAGATCCCACGAGATGATTTTCAAAATTGTCAATGATTGTAAAACTACATACAACATGAGAAAAACAGGACCTTAGCAAATTCTTTGACAGTTTTTTTTTTCAACAGGCAAATCTAAAACATTTATCATATTAAGTTATTACAAGCACATAATTCTATCTTATTTCAATTTTCGAAGGAGATAAATTGTGATTAGTTTGTAAATTGGACATAAATTTTCCCTTAGCATGTTTGGTCAGGTGGATGGACAGCAATCTCTGGACAATGTCCACTGTAATCGGTCAGACCAGGACAGGTAAAACTGACCATTAATCATACTTCAGCAGCTGGACAATGTAGCAAATTAATACTGACCAGTGTCCAGATGTCAAAGTCTTGTTAACTTAACGAAAATAATGTAAAACTTCCATCATATTTTCTTTACTTTTAATTTTTTTTGATAATATGGTAATTTAAACTGATACAAAAAGTGGACCTTGTGCATGAGGATTTGAATATGTATGATGACCGGAAGATTTAATTTGAAAATTTAAATAGAATTCTCGTTAAGCTTTCTACGTTTTGGTTGACATTGGCATGTAACTTCACACCTGAACATGCCTGTCATGTGATGTGAGGGGATTGTTGCTACCCTTCGATATTAAATGTCCTCAATAAACAGATAACAAAAGCAGCCATATTGATTATTCAGTATTTATTTCATGTCGGAAATAAAGTTTTATGTAACAAGGCAACAATCAACAATGGAACATAACGAGGAAACATGGATATACATGGTCCCATATATGGAATTAGGAATCGTATCATTACCGTCATAAAGCCTCACTTTATTTCTCCTGGGGAAAATCAGACGGAGGCTAACACTGACATCTCAATGTGTCTCGGAACGTTTGTACAGAACGTACCTGAACAACGACCTACCTGTACAGAATTTACCTGAACTTAATACGTCATTTCTGTGTGGATACGGAGTCTGACACATCATGCGATGCCACGGACAGAATCAATATTTATAGTTGGAGAAACGCATTTCAGCTCGGTACAAAAATTAACATGTCACAAATCAATGATAAGAGTGAGCCGATTTTGATATCTCGTACAGCTGGAATGGTTCCAGATTTTGTGAAGTCACCTGGTTGAAATATGCAGTCATGCACATATCAGCGTACTTTGACAGTGTCAAACTTTTACACATACGAATTTTCAAATTCAAAATTTTTAGGGAAAAAAAATATGAAAATTTTTAAATGAATCTGGAATACATGGATATTTGTTGAAATACTACTCTCGGGAAGAATGTTCAGGAATAAAAACAGCTGTTAACTTTGGTGAACATTTTAAAGTGGTTTATAGTTTCCGTTTAAAATCCTGGATTTCAATTTAGGCCTTCGTAATATTAAATATGGCGATATTTAATTAACCTAATGAATAATTTATATATTTGATTATACAACTGAACACATATCTTTCTTTAGTATCAAGATAAAATTTTTATAATATTACTCCCTGTTTTTTGAGTACTAAATTATATATCATTCCCACATACACAGCTTTCCATTTAAATGTATATTTTCCTGTTTGAATACAACTTAAATAAATCTTCAAAATCTTTGGTTTGATTAATTACATATATATTAAATATTCAACATTATTATCATTTTGACATTTTCCAAATGTACATGTGTATAAATACAAACCAAAATCATATTGTTTTACTTAACAATCAAAATAATGATAATAAAAAAGTCTTTGGCAAATTTTCCTCAAAATTAAAAAAAGCATTGCAATTCGTGCATGTTTAGATTTTAATTTACTACATTTTTTTCCCAATAACTCTTTCTTATTTTCATTTCATTAAAGTTGCTTAGTAAATTAACAAAAAATGACATGATTCAACTTCATCGATATCTAAACCTTGATAACTCATAATGTTTATCATTTTTAAGATGACATCATATTTTCAACATGACTGACTTACTGAAATTTAGCACAATTAACTTTTGATTATGGTAACTTTTGGAACACAGCTGAACTGTCAGACTGGCCACCAGATCCTAAGTTGTTTTGTGTTAAGAATTGCCAATCTAAATTCTAATACTAGATTATCTCCCCTAGTTTGAAACTTAGAATCAGACATATCCTAGTGACCAAAATCATAAAGGTCAATTTTATTTATCATTTTAATATTCTAGAGACGGGGCCATTCTACTGAACTGGCAACAAGTTTTTTATAAAGAATTTGCTCAGCTGAATTCTAATACCAAATTATCTGACCCTAGTTTCAAACCTGGAGATCAAAATTATAATAAAGCTCAATTTTATTTAAAATTCCAAAGACAGAGGCCAGTCTAAATGGCAGGAAATCTCAGAAAAGTCAGATTGTTAAACAATATATGTAAGAAGTTAATAGTGTCAGAACCTATCATCAGAGGAGTACCAGATTTTATAAATTATATATTTCAATGTATATTTTATAAAAGAGTCGAGAATAATGAATATTCATAAGGATTTTCATAGAAAACTCATGAATATTCAAATCACTGAAGATCCTCAGAGCCCCTTTGGAATGATGGAATATGCATTTGAATGTATAGATATAGCTTTTCTGTATCTCGCACAGACTACGGTATTACAGTACTATAGACACATGTTGATGATTTAATTTATTTTGACAAATTAGTCCTGTATTTTTCATTTTAACTTTTCTTATTTCAGAATTTTAAAATCAATATATTGCATCAATCCAAAACTGCTTTTTTATGACCGTTTCATACGGGAACCTAAGTTTCTAGACTTTTTAAATTGTGTTACCATTAGGTACATAGACATACAAAACAATGAAACAGTTTCAAACTTTGGCACTTGACTAGAAAACATCCAATCAGAACACATTCGTAATGTTGTTATCCAATCAGAATACAACGTTTATCACACAAACACATCATGCACTTTTTCAAAATGGAGTTCCACTGGAAAATCGTCATTATCTATTGTATAACTGCCTGATGTTGTGGTATCATCGTCATCGTAACCCGTGGCGATACTATCCACAGTCTCATCAACACTCAGTCCTTGCTGAAAATGTCCGTATGTCGGAAGTTCTGACCCTACACTGCCGAATGAAAGTTTTTGCTGTCGTGGGAAAGGATAACGTGGTTGTAGTTGATGTTTGAGTTCCTCCTGGAATCGTTGAGGAATAATTCCGGAATTCACATTATTAACTTTCCTTCCGGACATGTCCATATAATGATTTGTCTGTGGAAAATTTCTTTGGAATTTTTCTGGGTTTCTGAAATTCCGACTAATTGGTGGAGGTTGACGCCGGAAATTTTCTGAAACAAAAAACAAGAATTATTATAACCTCACCATATATCATAAAATCATGATGATTTTCATAAGGGTTGATATTTTTAATAAAAATGTAAATCTTTTTATAACTTATCAACATTAACAAAATGAGTTCACTGCCTGACCAAAATATTAACAATTAATGACATCACAAAACCTACCTGTCATGATTTATACGTAACTGTGTGACTTAATCAACCAGATGTATGTGACTATTGTGTCACTTGAGGTCTGTGACTCTGTGACAATGTAATAACTAAGTTTTGTAACAAAACTAACCTGAAGACTGTGTGACTAAGTTTAATGGAGGTTTGTGACAGTGTGACTAAATTTAATGTTTGTGACTGTGTGACTAAGTTTAAGGAGGTTTGTGACTGTGTGACAAACTTACCTGAGGTATGTGACTGTGTGACAAACTTACCTGAGGTATTTGACTGTGTGACTAAGTTTTACCTGAGGTTTGTGACAAACTTACCTGAGGTATGTGACTGTGTGACACTCTGCGCCTCCTCCTGGTCACTAGCCCCTCGGCCACTGTCACTAGGGATGGTGTCCCCGGAGGTATCACTGTTGTCGTCTGTGGATTTCTTTGCCTCTCTATACAACATCTGCAACATTCAACAGAAAATCCAGGTCAACATAAAATCTAAGAAACTGATACAATATATGATAGAACTGATGATCGTTTCAAATGTATGTTGGTTTTTTCCAGTAGTTTGACAGATATTCATTTGTTATATATTACAGTACAGTAGACAATTGATCACCTTAAACTTAGTAAAATGTCGACCCATGTACCCCATCTATACAGTAAGGTTAATTATTTGGTTTCTTTTTTTCTCAATTAAAACAAGAATATAACTGTTTAAGCTCAGTTTGTTTTTTCTGGAAAAGTCTCTGGATACTTTGTAGCTGCTTGTAGAGATTTTAATTGTAATTCAAAGCTTTTTAACAAATTACCAACAATATGTTAAACTGTCTCCAATCTAGAAGTGAGTTTGTATTTCAGAAATTCTAAAAATTTTAAAAGTGATCAGGTGTTGATGGCTATACACCTGCTAAACTTGGTGTTGCTGTTCAATCCATTCCAGTCTATATTAAACGGTCCTCTAAAACCACAATCCATTCGTTAAAATTCTATAATCTGGAGTAATTCATGTCGTTTCCTGCTTATTTGGGATTAAATTGTTTATAATGGAGGTCGTTCTCTCTCCAGCAATCCCACAGTTTTCTGACTGATAGGTAAAATGGCGATTTGATGATCCCGTTAAATAAAACTAATTTTTGTTTCGACCTCAATTCATTGTAAATAAGGACATCAAGTCCGACTGTCCCTTTTACAAAGACACGCAGAAGTGTGGTGATTGACCTATTTTTAAGATGGATGAAGAATTTATTTCCTCGCTGATAAATAGGATATAGGACATTAATCACTGTCACAGGTGAGAAAGGTGTGAGTCAAGAAAACATCACCTTAACGAGAATTGTTTACTACCATCCCCCGACCCTACAGCTAACAATGACTTTGTTTAAAGTTAAATGCTGATTTTCCGATAAGATTCACCGTAATGACTTATCCAAAGATCTGTTCTACAGAATTCAAATAATCTGCAATTCATTTTTCCAGATCATAGAGTATTCCCGTTTGTTTATTTCTTTTGTGGATATTAACGGTGATGATAGCAATCTTAAACGCTGACTTTGTGAGAACTTTGTGTTTCAGCCTGAAGTCTTTACTGTTGGACTCGTACACCTCTACATTTATTGCGAGTCTATTGTTTTCCCTCAATAGTTAATCCAGCACTTTAGATTTGTATTGTTACCTGGAGATTTCCACCGATAATAGTTACATGATTCTCGTTAACAGGTATGCTGGATATCACTAGCCTGATTTAACACCTGCCTAAACAAGGTTGTCACCAAACCGGTATGATGTAATCTGACAATGGTGACCACAGCATCCTCAATCAGCTGTTATATCATCTAAAAGGGGCCAGAATAGGGCCCAGACCTAAAATCAATTTTGAGGCACAATAGCCTTAGGTTGTATAATTAACGCTGAAGAGAGAAATGTTATACCCGAATTAGTGAAAACCCCATAATCCTTTCTACCTAATACTTGGACTCTATACAAACTTGTTTCTATGGTGTCACCCTGAGGAACATTTCATCACTGTTCTGTGAAATGCTAGACAATGGCTAAATCTTACTGACCATTGTATGTTACTGAATGGGACACTGACTGGACACAAGCTGGACAAAATGGTCACTTCACTGTCCATATGTTAGCTGGAATCTCCAGCTATAAGCCTACTTATGACTTTAAACTCTGTACTGATTGATAGCATTTACGATTTCCTAAAACGTGAAATCCCCAAATGAGTCATCTACCAAAAATGTTCATTGAAATGTAAGATTTTGAAGTTTTTAGATACTGTACCAATTTCTATTTTCCTTGATTTTTTATTTACCTTTTTTGGATAAAAGTTATTTTTTGGCATAAAAAAAAAAAAAAAATTATGGTTTAAAATGGCTAAAGAATTATTGAAAGTAACTTTTACAGAATTTAAAATTTACTATTGAATGAAATGTTCATGAAGATTTTATACCATACTTTTATCTTTTTGTTTTAGAATGACACATAATTTCTCTGACTTGGGCATAGAAACTTTTGTCAAACTTCACTTCAGTATCACACAAACCAGCAGCTGAATTTTGAAATTTCAACTTTTAAAATTTCAGAATGTGACACCAATGATAACGCACCTCTGCATGTTGATTGGCGTAGGCTTTGTCATGTGACTGTACTAGTGCCTGATGAAGTCGGATAGACGCCAGACGATGAAGGTCGGACTGGTGGACGTCACTTTGCGGAGTTTCACATCGTTGTAGTGTGCCTTCTTTACTTCCGCCATCGGTGTGATCGTAGGATATATGAGAAGGCTGTAAAATCAAAACAACAGGAGCTTTATAAACATATACATGTATCATATATATATATTGATTTAGGTATGTCTGAATTCAGCAATTAAAGTTATACTCTACCAATAGATAGACAATATCTTATGAAATATGAATTATTTTGAAATATGAAATAAGAGAAGCTTCTAAATTAACTTACAAAATGTCCTAGAAGACAAACTTTTCCCTAAACTACACCGAATGGAGGTGGGGATTTCCCCACTTTAATTTACAAATTGTTTGTTGGTCGGAATCATATCTGTCCCTAGCAGTATATATTAAAGCAGACAGTCTGAATAATTCAGACTAAACCTTTGGATACACTGGCACAATTTGTTAGTAAAGGAGGGATGTATATTTCATACAAAATTTCAGCATACGTTATTTACTGTAAATTTCAAAATAATTTTAAGGCTCTTCATTTTCTTCAGTAAGCAAATAATTGCTCTTGAAAATCTTCTTTCTTTTTGTAAAAGTTGTTTACTTTGAGAGTACCTGTATTTGACCTTATAGTTATAACATTAAAGGTATAGATTTAAAAAATTATATTCAAAATATTTCAGCTTTAAAAAAGCCACATTTTTGTGAAATACTAAACTTATATCAATCTTTAATGTATAAATCTGGAAAATATGTTGAAATTATTTTGAATGACTTGTGAGAATTTATTTTAGATACAAATAATGAATACAAGTACATATGTATAAATTAATTACATACATGTTATTTATTAATTCAATGAGACTTTAATTATTTGTAACAAGCTAGTAAATCAATCCCTCTCCATCCCTGGCCTAATACTCCACGGACAGGTACATGACACAAAGGTGTCTGACCAATACCAACAGGTAACTAACGAGTTGATGTATTTTATTGTAGAGATGTGTCAGACATAAAAGTGTCAGTAAACTGATGGTAGGTAAACGTATATGTAATACCTACAGCATCATTTTACTTCCTACAAAACATACTTATCTTTTACCTGTTACACTAATTACAAAACATTTGTCACATGTCACACAGGTAAACCAGGTAAGTATTTATAGGACCATGAATGACACCTACATACCTGTCAAAAAACAGTACCCATAATATATATAGTTTACTTCCTAGTCTGTCAGACATGAGAATAGTTTTGAATTGTCTCCCCCTGTCAATAACTCTAAAATGAAGCCCCATAACTAACACTATCCAGTATATGGTCAGACATATTTTAGGGTGAACACCCATTTAGGATAATACATCATCTGCAATTGTTTGAAAGTTACTTCTCTGTAAGACTTCTCATTATCTAATTAATGAGGATTACAAAAGTGTTAATTAGTAAAATTGTCATTATTTTGTTCCATAGCATTAATGTGTCAAATCATTTGTACTTTGAATAAAAGATGCAACATACAGCCTTAAATTGAGGAGGAGATATAATTCATTATGATTATAAATACAATGTAGCATACAGCCTTAAGTTGAGAAGATACATTTTATTAAGGTAGCATACAGCCTTAAGTTGAGAAGATACATTTTATCAAGGTAGCATACAGCCTTAAGTTGAGAAGATACATTTTATCAAGGTAGCATACAGCCTTAAGTTGAGGAGATACATTTTATCAAGGTAGCATACAGCCTTAAGTTGAGTAGAACGTATTTCACACCCACAAACACAGGCAAGTTTTTGCTGTTACACCAATTCTAAATTAATGTTTTAATACCAGTAGATCTAAAGGTTAAAAAGTGTGTCCATTTCTTAAAACTTTGACTATTAGCACCTAAACATAAACATTGAATAACAGTCTTTGAATGAAAGTGAACAAACAGAAAGGTTTTTTTTATCTGTAGGAATGACATTTTTTTCCGCCTGTGATCTATTCTGTAGTTTTCTTCTTTACACAGGCTTTTTACACCATAATGCTGACACTAATTTCTAGTTGATAAAAAGATCCAGATTAGATCTACAGTACTGGATCAACACAATTGTTCACAAGTTTAATCCCCCTTTTTATGGAACTCTTCACAGTTGGAGGTTAAAAGATAGAAATCTTACATACTAGTCTAATCTCCTTAAGGATAAATTCCACAATAAACTCAAGACCACATACTGATGTTTTCAGAGACAGATTCTGTGTGACGTATTTTGAAATGTAAAAAACTACTTTTTTTAAAGAAATAGACCTAAATTTCTGAAGTTAATATACAGGAGAGGAAAAATGCAAAGAAAAAAAAAATAGTGAAAATAAAAACTTCAAACTCTGAAGGGATATGTTCTAAGTAATTTACTTGGTCACCATCGCTCAGACCGGTCAAGTTCCGCTACACTAGATATCGACAGGGAAAACATGTACCGGTCAAGTTCCGCTACACTAGATATCGACAGGGAAAACATGTACCGGTCAAGTTCCGCTACACTAGATATCGACAGGGAAAACATCTATAATGTCCTTAATTCTATCCAGTCATTATGAAAAACAAATTTTGTTTGGAGCAGACTATGGTCTCTATCCATCAAAACAAAATATTGTTTTCTCTATATTTGGCACTATGTTCAAATACATCAGTCATCCGGAAAAAAAAAAAAAATTATAAAATGATACTGTGCCTTTTAACGTGTTGTTAAAAATTTCTCAAATGTAGTCAGAAATAATGTGTTTATTAACATCAAACTATCAAAGCATGAACAAATTTTCTGGTTGAATAAATTTGTTTGCTAATAACACCAATGAAAATCAAATATATTACTGTCATTATTCGAGACATGAAAAGATATTGATATAATTGGCAGGAAGTTGCAATATATTGGACTTAAATAAAAAAATAATTTCTCGTCAAAGAATTGATTCAAATTTCATAAAATGAAGCGATTTGTCAGCTCGGTGAATGAAATATTATATTCAGTCCAAACATCAGTATATATCGAATTTAATATTTCCCTTTATATATTGTTGTTGTAATAAAGCGACATCTGTCCGCCAGTCATTCGAGACATACGTTGATTTGTAACAGGAGAGTCCAGGGTTATGATCCAATCGTGTGCGTATTGAAAATATTACTTCCCAAGAGGTAACAGTGTCAAAGGGAAGTTACATTACTGACTCTAAACTTACACAAAAAATCGTACCAGACTTATCAAATACTGCCGTATCATACGCGCGCCGACCTGCATCATACACACGCCGACCTGCATCACTGACCCAAAAGTATAGACCAAATTTTTTTTTTCAAAATCTAGACAAACACACTTTTACATAAGGATAAAATTTTACTCGGGTAGATTTCAATATCTTTTTCATCATTCATGTCACGTGGACTGGAAAAAGGGAAAAAGTCCAGAGTATAACTTGTAACCAAAAGACAGGCTGTTAAAATAAATCTGATCTGTGATTGTAAGTCTAGCAGACCTCATAAACAAGACACTTAAGGTGGTATGTCGCTTGTCCCATCCCCTGTAGGTCTGAAAGGGTCCTGTTTGGCCATCAAAGGGTGTGACTTAGGTCCCTAGGGGACTGGATTAATAGCCATATATGCTTTTGACAGTTTCTTGGGTAGCATATTAGCGGAACACACAAAAAAATCGGCCTTAGGTGCACAGTTAGTAGGACTGATTTGTAAAGATAAAGAAATTCTGTGTTTTTACAATCCTACTAAAAATTCCTTGAATGCTCATGGTGCAATATTGAAAGGGGTAGCCTATCGGTGTTGAACAATAGATGGATGGGACAATGCTATACAAGGGTATTATCACAGTTATCTAAAAGCGGCATAATGGGTGTAACACTTCCATCAATATACTACAATACTGTGTGCCCTTTCATCTTTTTATAACGCCTTAAATTTGACGAAGATATCAGTTTTATGATGTTTCCACAAATGGTTGAAAATTTTGGGCATAATTTTTTCGAAATTTCAAAAAATTACTTTTTTCACAATATTTCACACAAAAATCAGCGATGTTTTGATCAGGAAAAATTGTACATCTGTAACAATATTTCTATCCCCATGATCTAAGAGATATATTTTAAAAACTCTTCAAAATATGGTAATATTTGTCAGTATTTATTTCATAAATAAACAAAAGTCCTGTGTTTCCACAGTCAAAAGTTTTGAATTTTCTTTGAAACTTTTTTGTTATCTCTTCCAAATATTTTAAATTACAAATGTTGGAAACATGGACAAATGTTATTTCTCAGCTACACTCAAATATCCCAATTTGTTTCTAATTTTAATAACTTTTCTTCCTGACTTTGTTACTAATCTTTGATCAGAATGAAAAGATTTGTATCACTCAAAACTTCACTGCTGTGTCAAGAAAAATTACACCCTCACCCGAAAAGGGCCATATTGTTAAATCTCCCAGCTTAACAACACTAATGAAAAAGTTCCAGAAAAGGGGAGACACTTTACAGATTAATATCTAAATCAAACATTTCCATAAATTTCATAAAGCATGCCTCGATTGAAATCCCTCTAGTTCTATTTGTATGGGAGGTACTTCAGAATTTAGTAGAAAGTTGAGCCTCTTTGCAAAACACTCCCTACCACATGTTTGTGAGTTAAACCAAGCAGACCTCCCTCCAAGGTTTCCTATCTCACTACGATCATAAAGTGCGAGAATTTTCCCACCAAAGACAAATTTAGAACTGATTCAATCAATTTAGAGGCAGTATTTATTTACATGCATGTGTATGTACAATTTATAAATTCAAATTTAACAAAATTTCATCCTATTTATTAAAAATATCTTAATTTTCATTATAACCACCCTCAAACACTTTAACATTTTAGAAAAAGATATTTGCTCCCTGAGATAGTTTGTAGGAGGCCAGGTAGGTTTATTGTGCGACTACACACTCCAGTGATCCTGGACAGGTTGACAGAGTTAGTTAATGGCCGACAATTCTTCTCCATCAGTCAGTGATATCACTCAGAAACTGATCATTCTTTTATATTTTTTTCTTAACCTTTTACAATGAAGACAGAAAAGTATGCCTGAAATAGTTTTGTGGTGATACAAGTATTGTTGACATTTTTGTAGTGTTTAGTAATCGGTGAAACCAACCATACCATGCTCCGTCTGAAAAATCTACACACATTTTATACTAAACTGTTTTAATTCCTACCCTTCTCTCCCTGTGTTTTACAAATTATGTCCATCATTCAACAATTGATGTCTTTTATCATATTATATATATATATTTTTTTTTTTTTACAATTGTGTACAATATATTTTTTGTTTATTCCAAGCAAGAATTAAAAAATACCACATACTGAGTGATAACACGAAATGTTTAAAATCATGTTTCACTAAAATGGAATTTTTCAATTCTTTACGTATCTTATATCGAAAACCTATGGTGATATAGATAAAGCTTGCATGCAATCTTCCATGCCCCAGAAACCTAAATAAAAGTTTGTGAGATAAATACACGAAATTGTAATCTACACATGAGTTGTAATTCAAACAGAAATGTAATTTCAGATGTACATTTCAATCCAAGTCAAGACAATTTTTTCTGTCCATCAGAAATCTTCAAACACTAGATGTAACTTATGGAGACACTTAAACCTTAAAGTTCATATAGACTTTTATTGAGCATTATTGAAGACTATTTTTTTAATTATATATTTTTTAAGGATAAACAACAGACTAGAATTAATGACATGGTACCCCTCAGAGTGTTAATAATATTGATAAAGAGATATGGAAAAGTAGGGACAAATTATGTACTAGATTTTAAATGAGTTTTCCAAGTTTCATTTTTCTTAATCATTGAATGTTTCTGTCCCAGAGATTGAATCATGTAGTAAAGTGTTTTGAAGATCTTGAATACTCCTTGAAAAATTCATAAGTTGGCACTCAACAAGATTCAAAACCATTCTTGATAAACAGCGGGTTTAAGTCTTTCCCTTAAGAGAAGTTATGTATTTCTAACAGAGTTCTTTGTGTTTTAGTAACTTTTTAGTGTTGTAGAAAAATTTAGTTGGGAGGAATTAATTTTTATGTGTTTATTACCGTAAAACTTACCTGTAATGTATTATTGCTGGAAAGACTCATTCTGTCGAGAGCAGGTTCTGTAGCGTAGCTGTACATCCCTACTCCGACCCGCTCTCCCTGCGGACTATACAGATTCGGGGCTGCCTTTCCGGTGACATTGGACGATTTTACCAGGTTCTTATCCGTCTGCAGTTTAACGCCGTCTAACACTAGTCCCTGCGAAAACTTCTGTTTTTGTTGATCCAAACGCCGAATGATGAAGATGGTTACTAGAATGGTGGCCGATAGCACTAGGGTTACCACGACAACAGAAACGACTATGGCCACATTATATTTGTTGACCTCATCAGAAGGTGGCAATACTGCTGTCGTGATATTTTTGTCTGTCACTACAATACTTAGTTTGGTTACAGACGATAGATATGGCGTACCCTGGTCCATCACGGCGATTTGAAGGAAATATCTGCCTCTGTGCGACTCTTGCATCTGTTTGGCTACGATCACTTCTCCTGTGATACTTAGCACATTAAAAAGATCTGAATCGTTTCTCTCCTTGACAGAGAATAACAGTTTCTGGTTAAGGCCAAGGTCAAGGTCATGTGCTTGTATGACCGCTATGACAGTGTTTTCCCGTGCGGTATACGGAACTCTGACAGTGTCATTAGATATGTTGGGGAAGATGATAATCGGTGTGTTATCATTGAGGTCACGAACATTGACCTTCACCTCTATGGAACTCTGTCTGGACGGGGTGCCATGGTCAGTAGCAAGGACATAGAATACATACTGGTCAACCACCTCACGGTCAAGGATGTCCGTGGTGTGGATAACCCCATCTGGCAACACAATGAATGGAACCTGGGAGTTCTGGGCGAGGGTAAAGGTCACATATCCATTTGAGTCTGCATCTCGGTCTGTTGCGTACACCTGCATCACAGAGGTGTCGATTGGCATATTTTCCTTGACGAAAGCTGTGTAAACAGTTTCTGTAAATTCCGGGGAATTATCATTCTCGTCGCTGATGTTGAGCTCAATGGTTGCCGTTGACGACAGAGGTGGATCCCCATGATCTGAAGCAATGACTTGAAATTTGAATAAAGTTGTTGTTTCTCTGTCAAATGCGATGTTGGAATATATCCTTCCAGTGTCATCTATAGTAAAGTATCCATTGGAATCACCTTCTAACATATAGGTCAATCTAGCATTTTCACCTTCATCAAGGTCACTGGCCGTGACTTGCACAATGACCTCCCCATTGTTTCGGTTCTCTGGGAAGGTTACAGTGTACACTGGTTTGGAGAATTGTGGGTACTTGTCGTTTTCATCCAAGACGACAGCGGAGAATGATTTTGTGCTATTCAAAGGAGGAGTTCCAACATCCTCACAAAATACTGAAATATCATGTTGTGCTTTATTTTCCCGATTCAGTGGCTTGTGTACAATGACCTTGTACTCGTTGACCTCTAACCTCTGTAGCTGAAAATAATCCTCTGAATTAGAGACAGAACACGTAACAATCCCGTTTCTGCCAGTGTCAGGATCTGTCACTGCCACGTGAGCCACAGGCGACCCCATGTTGGCGTACTCAGAAATTTTGGCGACATTTTGATCTCCACCATACAGCAGATTAATTTTAATTTCTGGTGGGTTATTGCCGGAGTCTTCCACATTTACAAACACATAAACTTGTGCCTTTGAAGGCTGGTCCCCTTTATCGTAAGCCTCCACGATTAATCTGTACGTCTCCGCTGGCATGAGAGTCTGTGCGAACCCCGAGTCTCCCACTTGTCAGGTCCATGGAGAAAAGAGCCTGGATTTCCGGTGGCTGATTGGTGCTGATTTTATAGATAACATCACCATTTTTTCCCACGTCTGCATCCTCAGCCTTCATCTCCAAGATGATGGTTCCTATGGCAATGTCTTCCTTCACACTGACATTGTACGAGTTTAAAGTGAATATTGGAGGGTTATCATTTTCATCCTCAATTGTAATATTTATGTTGAGTATGCCAGTTTTCGGTGGTGAGCCTCCATCTTCAGCTATAACTTGAAGTTGGTAGTGGTCATTTGTTTCGCGGTCTAAATCATCCGTGACCTTGAGTTTGACATCGGTGTTGCCAACAAGGTCGATGGTGAACTTTGTTGTAAATGGGGACGACGCGGGGACAATGCTATAATTCATCACGGAATAGCGTTTACTATCCTTGTCTACAGCGCTATCTAGAGTGAACTCACGTCCGACCTGAGATGATTCCGATATTGACAGGTAAAACATCCCAACATGGTCGAAATTCGGGGCATGATCATTCTGATCCTCGATCACCACGGTAACCTGTATTTTTTTGAAGAACACTCCAATGGTTGATTGAGCGGCTACTTCCAGAGATAATTCACAAGAATCCGGCAAAAATTCACAAATCACATCCCTGTCCAAATTGTCATTGGTCGAAATAGCACTAGTTATTTCATCTATAGAAAACCGAAATGTGTGTGGGTGATCTTGAGCAAGAAAGCTGTAGCGGAGATTAGCATAGTCGTCAGAATCCGAAAGTTGGCTAGTTAAATCCACATCCTGAGCGATAATTCCGAGAATAATTGGGTTTGTCACATCCTCAATGACTGTGTATGTATGAGACAATGCCTCAACAAAGTTCACAAAAATCAGAACTGTTAATAAAATTAAGCACAGATTTTTTGCCATTGTCAAAATTCAATCAAATGTAATGTTACTAATATCTACTCGGATATATATACCACGCTTATGTCATGTTTTCTGTACGTCTCCTATGTCGCTATGCAGTTCCCACGCTCAGCTTCATCAACCTACAACAAACAAGGCCGATATGAAACCCATAGCAAAACTGTAAATAATATACATACAGTATATACAACAAAAGATAAAACCAAAATATAAATAAAACATAATTCAAAAAATAAATATAAATCATCATTATTATAACTTACCTTTTAAAGGAATAAATGAAATCCAATGTTTCTTCCCCAAAAAAGTGGGAATTAAATTATATAAGTGTTTTCTACCAAAGTGTACATGCTCTCTCTCCTACTAAAACTACAGACCTACTGCTTACTATGTGTGAGGCACAAATCAATGTGAGGCCCCGCCCACCTGACAGCCAGCCAATCAGAGACCAGTATTAGGATAGAGTGTGATAGAGCAGTCAATCAAAGCTACACTACTGTGAAATGGTGAGGCACTCATCTGTGACCTAGCTAGCCAGCTCCAACATTATAATGTCAGGAATACTAGCCAAATCAAACAGGTCTTAGAATCAGTACTCCCCGGGGGTGTCGGCCACAGAGGGGTGGGGAATGTTACACCTTGACACACCTTTAGATACAGGTGTGAACAGGTAGCCATCTTAACAATACCTACATGTGCTACCTGTTGGCTCAGTCTTTCATCTCATTTTAGTTTTATGTGCACAGGGAGCAAGCCGTGAAAAATCCTGTATGGTGGAGTTTTAGTGGCAACATTTGTCTCACCTTTCCTTAGACCAGGACTTTTTATGGTCTAAGTTCATACCACAAACATACAATTGGCCAAATTAGGAGAAATTGATCATGAAATAGATTCTTTTGTCCCAATAATTTCTCACTGAAGTTGCTATATGCACATATAGTTTCAATCTAAATGGAGAGAAACAATTGCTATAACCAATTACCATTATAATATAATTACATAATTTTATTAATTGAATTATTCTTTTAATAATACAAATCCTGCTTTATCAATTAAACTCTTTTCACAAACTATTTTCACATTTAATCAACAATTATCTTCAGAAACACATCAAACTTATAAGTTATTATTACAAAATAACTGATTAAGGTTCAAAAGTAAAAAAAAAAAATTGAAAAAGAAATTTTGACTAATAATAACTGTTTTAGATTTGTACTAGCTAAGTACTTATTTTTTAATTATATAATTACAAGTTTAAACTTTCAATGTTTAATCATCAAAAGAGAATCCTAAATTTAATCCAACCACATAGTACTGTAAATATCAAAATGTGTCTTGTTTAAATTTCATTTCCATCTGAGACACACAGATTAATGTAAACTGGATATAGCAAACATGTGCTACTCTTTTTTTTCTACTTTGGTGGTACCAAATGTAACTTGAATTTCCAACTCAATTTGTATTTCGTTGTCAGTTTCAACATTTTAGAATCAGATGTCTATAAGTTTGTGTTGGGATAAGTTAAGCTGACTGTGGAAGTGGATGGTGTTTTTGGTGGCCGCGACTGGACGCTGGCTACTGTGAGTGTTTGTATAAGTACTTAATGACCACACCGAAACGGTAATTGGATCGAGCAGAAATACCAACTTCACTCGTACACAGGTGTAAATAAACCAATTACCTCGTGTATATTTACATATCAAACACAGACAGTGTGACCCCAAAGTTTAAATTCAAGTCCAAAATCAACATTTTTATAGAATTGTTCTTCCTCTTAGAAAGTGTTAACTGAAATAATCTCGTCCCATACACAATTATACAAACACACGGGCCATGACTTTCATATAATTTTCTTTCTGAAATGGGCACTATGCCTGTATTTTCAATTTAAAGGTTTTTGATGACAGTTAATGTTCTGGGTCCAACTCACAAAGGCGAAATAAAGAAATAATTTTGCTATTTATTACACTCAATTCCCTAATTTCTATTACGATCATCGACAGTCAACAGTATTTTCCTGACCAACAGATTAATTAATCGGCCGTATCGTCACAGTTTTTTAAGTCTGTAAATTGTCAGTTTGAAGTGATCGTAGAGGTGGACAAGAAACGCATTGTAATCAGTTACACACGAATTAGTCACATGGGTCAGAAAATCGTGGCCCCGATCTTTACAACTCCACGATCGTTTGAGCACAAATCGACTCGATACACTGTTAAGTGCAATATAAACCTGATTCTATTGAAATCGGTACCAAATCTGATCAGGTCGATCAAGCGTTTGGCCAGTTAAGGTTTAACACTGTATTCTATGCCAGCAATTTGAGACAGAATAAAGGTACCGTTGTTCACGAAAAAAAGGATTTAAAGGTTTTTACTGACCCCGTACTTAGATGTTTTTCCGTGAACTGTTAATGAGTCAACACCAGTTTAATCACTGCCCCCGTTAGGTATTGTCTAACCGCCATTGTCTAACTGACTCGTGTATACAATAGCCTAAATCTGTTTGTTATTCCGTGTGGTGGGGAAAACCGTTATTAATTACCGTAAACTTCTGTATCAGTCTGATAAAAATTGTCATGTCAGAAGATCATAAAAACTTTGCCAATGTTCACACCACAGGGTTTTATTATATTATGAACTCTAATGATTATTCAACTCAAAGTTTAAAAAATCATTTTCAGGACCAGCAATAAGATTACAAATATTTTCAAAAAATATTGAAAGAATGGCTTTCAAATTTAACATGTATAAATTTTATTTACCATTTTTCTTTCAAATATTATAATAATGGAAAATTTCTCAAACAAAAATATTGAATTGATTAAAAATGCAAGTTGATGCAACTTCTAAAAATGTTTGTTTTACAAATGAATTATTACCAAAGTTGTAAATATTGATTAAAGAAAACACAATAAAATTATCTTAGTACATTTCTCACAGACAATGAACAATGAGTTGACATATTCCATTTCCTCCAATACAAACAATTACTGACCTGATTTAAGGAATTTTTAAGGAATTTTCCTTTGACACTTTTGCATGTCAAACTCACACAACTTTCATCCGTACCAATACAAAATTGTGTCAGGTTTTTTTTATGTCAATATGTCCAAAATGTATTTCATGGACCCAAAAATATTCTATTTGATTCTGAAAATTTATGAGGGCAGGAATTGGACCAAATTTCTCTTACAGATGAATCTACAGAAATAACAAATATTTAATCCCTGAATACTGTAATTATGGCAAAGTCTGGCATAAAAATTGAGAGTGAACTATATTTTCACGAAAAAAAAAAAGAAAAAAAAATTAGTCAGCACCTGAGAAAGAAAAGAACTGTTTGGTTATAAATTTCCTCAATACACTTTGCCCCTATAAGTACCAGCTAGTAGGGGTAAAATGATTTCAGACAATCAGGTATGGTAACAGATAGTTATCTGATCAGATTCACACCTACAGAAGCACCAGTAATATTAGCTACAGTATAGTATCACCATTGTTACAGTCAACTATACCCTCAATCATCAATGACTTTACCATCGTCAAAGGTGAGAATTGAACCCCAATGATCTGACAGCCTATACACAGGACATAATATCAATTTTTACTTAAATTTTCCATCATCAGTTCAGTTCAGTTCGGCCATCTTGGAAACCATAATATTAAAATTTCAGTCCAATCAGAGACCTATATTAATATTTAGTATATAAGTCTCTGAGTCCAATACAAATCTTAATGTTTCTAAAACACACACTCCCTTAAAATCAAGGTTTAAAATTTTTTTTTAACTGTTTACTACCAATGCCTATTTGCAATGATTACTTTTGTAAAATGAATATGTTAATTCCACTTTAAAATTTTAATTATAAGTTTAATTTTTCAATGTTACCTACACAGACTGTTTATGTTCGTTAAAGGTATTCTTTAATAGGTATAACGGTGAATCTATACAATGTCTACCTGCCCTTCATGTTTACAAACAATGTGACAAAGCTACATGTAAAACTATGTTATAATCACACTTGATTGATTGTGCCTGATCTATAATCGGCTAAAATCCTAGGATGTTATATTTCCTTACAATTTTTCACATTTCTTAATGACCGATGATAAGAAACAGGTACTGGTCAATGGTAATCATTTTTCCTGATCTGATTCACCATATATGTAGTCAGAGATTCCTAACACAATCCATGTTTTCTAATCAAACCTGCTGTGTCTATCTACTTTTCCATAAAACACCTGTCGAGACTAACGATCTTCTATCCCAATTTAACAATAACTGGCTCATCATCACAATATATCTATGTAGTCATCAGGGATATTAATTATATCTCCAAGAAAAATACCTGTGTCCATTTCTTCGAAAAAAATACATGGCAATTTGATAATAATTATTTTTTAAATACATACCGAAAGGCCGAGCTAGTGCTTCTTAAAGACATCTGAGGAAATGATCCAAATTGATTGAATGTTCTGTGTTTACGATTACACCTGACAGAGGTAATCTGAGGCCTTAGCCTACCTCTTCCTCACGATATTACGCTACCTAGCTAAATCAACCTTTGTCTGTAACTGTCTCAGGAACTGTCTAAAGCTAATACCTATCTGATCCCATCTCATTTACATCAAAAGCTGATCAGTCGCTTATCATATCTAAACTTAATAAAGGATCAATTTCAAATTTTACTCAGCGCTGCTCCCCGACAACCAGTTTTGGCTGATTAGAAGGTCTTACAAGTTGTTCAAGCCAATGTTTGGGATAAGATTTCAGAGTTAAGGTTAATTTCTACAGGTGATATGGTGTACATATACTCGAAATCTTCCCGGATATATGTAAATATTGTTATCTATACCGAAACCAAAATGGCTAATCCTGATAGATCAATCGACCAATGAAACGATAGGAAATTTCATAACATGTGCAATGTGTTGCAGATTTTATTGTCACGACAAGTTGGGGCAGATTGGTTGACATGGCAACATATTGATGAATATTAATGAGTCAGTCATAGATATATACATTTTATGCACACATCTGTGCAAAATACATTCAATCAATATTCAGAGAAATGCACAGGTATATAATATACTTAAAGTACATTAATATTTCATGGGAGAATCATCTTATATATCATGTATTCAGAAAACAATCTAGTAAAATTATACAATACATATATTGGCTTCCACTGCAATGTTTGATAAACCAAACATCTAATTATATTATTATTAGAAAAGTCTTGTTAAAATCATTTCTGCAGGATTAACCGTGAGTATGCAGAAATTTCAAATATATCCTCAATATTTACATAAAGATATAAATCGTCAATTCTATCACTTCAATGTTTGGCATAATTATCATACAGTTATATACATAAGATCAATTTCATATCAGAATTCCGAAGCCAATCTGTTTGAAGACATTTAATATTCAAGGTATATTTGGAAAGTATGACAATGCTCCAACCTTCATGAAATAGTTTTAAATTTATTTTATTGCGATAGCTGTTCTTGTGGAAATAATTAGTTTTCCATAATATCCTAAACCAGGAAAAAATGAAAATCATTAAAACTCTCCTGGTATATGAGCGGAATTTGAATTTCCAATATGGTATAAAAACTCTATAGCTAATGTGGATTTTGACTTATCTAAAACAAGTGTTCGGACACAAACTCCAAACCACTTAAAATTTAAATCTTCAAAAAAGCTAAAATGGACAAACATTGTACTTGAGACTGAATATAACATGATAAATACCTGACCGAAAAGTGTGAAATTAAAATCTGTGAAGTTACATGCTTTTAAGAAAGCTTGGGTATAGCTCCGTCTTAAAACTTTTGAAGACATTAATATGGAAAGTGTTGTTCTGCGAGGTGACAAATGACCGTGTGATCCCATAGTTTGTCCGAATTCTGAGTAGGGGAAACGTGAGCTATGTATGTATTATTGTAAACAGGCGGGTTATGTTGTAAACATATTAATGGGTTGTTTGGTCCGACCCCCACAGATCCAACAGGTGCCTGGAGTACCAGTACGAGGGCTACCCAAGCTTTCCCTAATCCTGGTGTTGACCTGTCAGTATCCAGTAGAGTTTGTCCGTGGATTTTGTCGTGGATTTCGTCGGTGGATACACATTGCCCTTGAGCTGATAGGGGTCAGTATTTAGAGGATTTAGCTTGGAGAAGTGTACATGTGTCTCTTAGGTTAATACAGCACTTTCCTAATCCATGACAGTTCAACAAGTTTGGTGGTTAATTGTCAGAGATGTATACCGAGCAATTGAAACTAGATTACAAACATGTCAAAAAGGGAACCCCACAATGTGTCCGTCATCGATGTGTCCGTCCCTTAGAGTGTCACAATTCTTTACCACTTATATATACTCCAAATATACTTCATGATATTTCATACTATATTGAACTACATTGGTTTAAAGGTTCATGAGATACATATATCTTGTAAACAATCTTTTTATTTCAAAACTTATGTGTGACCTTTTACCAACCTTGAATTATAACCTGAACCAAATCTAATAAACTTCATATCTGTTTATCATAGTGTATCATCAGTGAAATTCCAGGAAGTTTCACCTATATAATGATACTATATATATTTTGTTTCTATTGATACAGTAACAGTGACCTTGACCTCTGTGACTTTTTAAATCCTCTTTACACATTGGCATCACTGTAGTGTATCATCATGTGAAATTTCAAAGTCAGCTTCCTGTATAATACTTGGAAAACAATTTTTAACAATGTGTCTGGATTTTTAGTGATCTTGGTGTTACGTTCGACTTTCTTGAAGGGTCTTATTGTCTGTGACCTTGGATTTCAGAATCTTTAAACCCCTATTGCACATTGCATATCACAGTGAATTATAACATAAAATTCAGAAAGTTCAGCCTTCTGTAGTATGTTAAAAGTTTAATTGGCCTGGCGAGGTTCACTGTTGGTGACACAGGACAAATTTTTAATTAGAAATTAAAAAAAAACCAAACTTTTTGATGCTTCGAGATCAAAGAGTTTTTTTTGTAATTGTGAAAAGTCCTTGTTAGATTGCCCAACACTTGAGGGAGGCCATTGTTAAAGCTGACCTTCACTCAATGTTAGGTTATTGCCTCTGGTCAGATCTATATACCCTTCGATGCGGTCAGTTTGGCTAAGAAGAGGCTGACCTGTACAGGTGGCCAAACTCGAGTGGACAACGTATTCAGAATCTAAAGGTATCATATCCAATTTGAAGGATTTAAATGTTTTTGAAATGAGACAACTATTTTCCACAATGACCGATGCTGTCCGGAATTCCGACTACTGACCAATCCATATTCGCCTGGGTGGGTCTTTTCTTTCATTATCTTAATTACAGAACGATTCAAGTAGCATTCAAAGAGCCGAGCCCAGTTTGTACCCAGAACATTTGTAATTAGCCAGGTATATCTTCTACTCTCTTCCGCAATGTCAGATCCTTTCACTCAATCGAGAGGCCTCCTAGGGTCATCAACAATAGCTGGTCAATAGTGTTCGAGTTTCTTGGCTTGTTAAGGCATTGGTCATTTTCCTGTTTTTTAGACTGAATGAATGAGTAAGCCCTAGGGAGTTAAAGTCTGACCCACACTTTCAACCCACTCTGCGTGGTCGTTACAAGGGCATGGCGAACAAAAGGTATAATTGGCCTGTGAATCAGATTAACACAGCCCTAATCAGGACTGATTAAAATGATACTTTGTAAGTACTTATTTTACCTGTCATCCCACCCGATCAAGGTTATTACCTGGCCAGTTCCTATCTGGTTACAGACAAAAGGTGTTTGTCTTCACAGGTAGATCAATGAGCTAGGAAAAGTACAAAGGAATGCCCTTAAGGGTACCACACACATATCTGTAGAGCCTTTTTAGAGAAAAAAACAACCTGGAATGGAGATCAGGATTTGATAAAGGTGTGATGACCATAAATCAGAAAATAATATTGACACTATTTTTAACAAATCTTTTTCATTTTTACTTTTAATCAAAGGAAAGTGAAGAATATCCTAAAGATATGATTGAACTAAGTGTGAACGTTGATAAAATATTCCAAAGGTTTATCATAAATTATATAAATAAAACTTTCATAATATCTTTTTATTATCATAATTAATCTTCAAAATCAGAGAGCAGTTGTGTCTTTAAAAAGAATCAGATTCGCAAGGTGTCAAACTCATAAGTTTAGTTATTCTTCAAAATCAAAGAACAGTTCAGTCTCTGAATACAAAGATTTTCAAGGTGTCAAACTCGAATTTTATCCCAGTCATAATTACTTTTACTACCTTGTAATTTTGTTTAAGGGTTAAATATTCGTTAGTAGATAATTAGTGATATAGCTGAAATCTGAATTAATCCTATTAATCTGAACAGTGGAAGTGTGTGTGTTTTTAATCTGTAAAGTGTAATCATTGGTGAATTCATTATGACATTAACTTTACTCAGGTAATTAAACAGCAGGTATGCTCTGTATACAGAAAGTGTGGCCCTAATCAACAGATTAATTAAGGTCACCATTTACAGGTGAATTAGTCTGAGGGACAGGTGAATTAATTGGGTTGATACAGGTATTTGTACATGTAAATTTAACCTCAACCCCAGCCCTCTTTAAATGACACAGTTAATTTCACTCCTAGTAGACGGTGGAGCTGGAGCCAATGTACAAATGGAAGAGTAGGGCAGGAGGTGAGGGAGGTCATTTTTAGGTGGGGTCCCCTGTAGTAGCTGGTGGTTGCCTCAATGAACAGGGTGGAGGTTTGAGGTCATTTTTAGGTGGGGTCCCCTGTAGTAGCTGGGTTACCTCAATGAACAGGGTGGAGGTTTGAGATCATTTTGAGATGGGGTCCCTTGTAGTAGCTGGTGGTTAACTCAATGTAACAGGGTGAAGGTTTGAGGTCATTTTTAGGTGGGGTCCCCTGTAGTAGCTGGTGGTTAACTCAATGTAACAGGGTGGAGGTTTGAGGTCATTTTTAGGTGGGGTCCCCTGTAGTAGCTGGTGGTTAACTCAATGTAACAGGGTGGAGGTTTGAGGTCATTTTGAGGTGGGGGTCCCATTTAGTAGCTGGTGGTTACCTCAATGAACAGGGTGGAGGTTTGAGGTCATTTTTAGGTGGGGTCCCTTGTAGTAGCTGGTGGTTACCTCATGCAATGACCAACATATGAACCTCTTGCAGGAGGAAGGGGGGTTGTAGAGTTGGATGTGGATGTTCATGGTAAAGGAAGATTGTGAGTATTGCTGCGCAGAAACCCACAAAAACCTTATGTGAACTGTGATATCCAGTGTGTTTTTCTATCCTCTTTATTATCACACAGTAATGATGGAGTCGATGGAGGAAAAAAACACCATTAACTTGAAGTACTTGAGTCTAAGCAAGTGTATGTTTCATCGGATAGGTTGAATTTAATGAGAAGAATTAGTAAGATTTAAGATGTTATTTAGCCCAGGGACTCCCCTAAATCCCACAGATTACTTACAACTTCTAAATGTCACTTGTTATAGAACAAAAAAATCTGCCTTACATTCAGGTATATATATGATAACGACACCCAGGGTTAAATCTTTTTCTACCATGGCAGGACAATCGAGAATGAAACAGGGAACCCACCCAGATGTATTTGTGTCTGAAACTCTTCAAGTCACCCAGGGGGGGATTGTACAGACACCTGAATCCAAATAAAGGAAAATATATGTGATAGTTCAAGACCTTCCACTTAGCAAAAAATAAACTCCTTCACCAGATGTACTGGTAATTGTAAAATGTCTAATAACCAACGAGGACAATTTGGAGCTCGGCCAGACGCTGCCTGATAAAGTACAAGCCTCCTCTTATCAGACAACAGCGCTGTATACCACCCCCACCCCCCACCCCCCTCCCTCTCCTCCCTCCTCCTTCCCACAAGATTGTCACAAAACTGCACCGACTAAAAAATTGCTTAACCGTCTAGGGTGTGCATTCCGCTCCAGCTACAATTGGCCGTTTTGCCAGATGTCGTCTGTTATCGTACCCCAGAGATAAGTATGTTTATGCAGCTCTGCAATGGGAGATCACATCGGCAGGGATAAATGTTTCTCCTTGCAAATGTCTGCCACAAATAAATGTTTTTCTGACTTTATCTCTGGTAGACTCATGTTTTTCTGACAAGCTGACAACTGTAATTACTTTAATTGGTAACTTTTATCCGCGATTATTTATACCTGTTTTCTATAAATGTATCTGTACAGTTTCACCAGGTATCCATGGCAATGCATGTTGACAGGTACAACTGTACCATTACTTTGACAAAATACTTTGCTGATTTTAATTTGTTTACACAAATTCCAGAGATGTGTTTTTATTTTTATTTATTTCTGTGGACAGCCCACTTTTATATTGTATTACCATCAACAAATTCTGGAATGACAGGTAAAAGAAAGATAAATTTTCAGTTCAAGTATAATTAGATTTTTTCCATTTACAATCCTTCCCCTCTTTATTTTGAATATAGTCTATACCCCTTTAACATCACTGATCATCCATCCTAATTCCCACCATTACTTTTAGAGATTCTCAAATTCTATAAAGTTGAACTAGGCGTAATTTATTTTCACAGCAGAACCTCAAAAAATTATTTTTTAAATTACAAACCAATGTCCTGTAATAAGCCCACTCATATCTAGTGGTGTCCACCCATATCTAGTGGTGTCCACCCATATCTAGTGGTGTCCACCCATATCTAGTGGTGTCCACTCATATCTAGTGGTGTCCACCCATATCTAGTGGTGTCCACCCATATCTAGTGGTGTCCACCCATATCTAGTGGTGTCCACCCATATCTAGTGGTGTCCACCCATATCTAGTGGTGTCCACCCATATCTAGTGGTGTCCACACATATCTAGTGGTGTCCACCCATATCTAGTGGTGTCCAGTAAAGTTACGAGGGGGAGGGGGAGGGGCGAGGGGGAGGGGAAGTGGCGAGAGGGAGGGGTGAGGGCGAGGGCGAGGGGTGAGGGCGAGGGGAAGTGGCGAGGGCGAGGGTGAGGGCGAGGGGTGAGGGGTGAGGGGCGAAGGGGAGGGGCTCACATGTTGATATAACTCCTCCCACATCAGGTGGTCAACTTAGACGTTTGACCTTTGACCTTCTCTGATCATCTATATTATGTTATGTTATCCACGATCACTTAAATCGGTCAAATATATGGTGCAGAAAAGGCAGTAAATGAAGTGGGAAGGTGGGTGATTTTACTTAAAAGAAATCTTAAGAAAAACTTCATAAAACACCATTTACCATCTGGCTTTAGGCCTACATAAGGAAGGGACATTGAATGAAAGGACCCAGGGGGTCAGCTGGCGGTTTAAACATAAATAAGTGTATGACCAATCATATCTTAGGGAGAAAAGATCAACTTAAACCTCAGCACCAACTGCACAAGATTATGGCGGTAGTTCGACAGGTTTTAATCCTCTACTAAAATCTGGATCCTAAAACTCTACCACCTTTCCTCAACGCCTTTCAACACTAGCATACCTTAATAATAATCAGCTTACCCAAATATATGGTGGCTGTCTCCAGCATATACCAGCAGATTTTAAAATTAATACCAGAAGATATTAAGTATGCTTTTTAACAGGTCACAAGGTCAGGGTACGAATGGCTGTTAATTCAGTGAACGGTCTCCAGGTATAAAACGACAATGATAGAACAAGTGAAATCTACGACAGGTGAACTGTTCATTAGTGTCGAGAAATTAACACACCTTTTCTTACACTTGTCAGATTAAGATATGATATTGTATTCATTATTATCTGATTTATACACAGTATTATCAAAATCTTTGTTTACCAATAAAACAGATCAATGAAAAGAGTAAATAAATGTTTACCAAATCCTATTCATATTACTTATGTACCAACACGTTATGTAATTGTATATTCTGGTTTAGTGTCAAAATACTTGACAGAAAAAAACCAATTGATTGCTCCATTAAAGACATTGTCTACATACAGTAATATATTTGAGGATAACAATTAGTTCTACTCCAGGTAGAATCTGATAACCAAAACATCTAATGCTTTTATATCTAAACAAAAAAATTACAATAAATATGTTATTACTTAACGTTACATTATTCAAATTTGTATCAATGAATAACAGTTCGGTAGTTATTTAGAAATGGAGTAACAAACTTCAAAATTCAAAATGACCACTAGTGGCCATCTTGAAAAACTAATTAAAATCATGTGACATGTACAATTAGACCTTTTACAAAACATGCCTATATAGATTTTCGTAAAATTTCTTTAGTTTATGAGAAATAGCAGTAACAAAGTTCAACTGATAACATTTAAAATGACCATCTTCAACATATAATCAAGCTACAAATGTGGCATGCACAACTAAGACTCATGCTGGACATGCCCATAAAGTTTCAACAAGTTTTCTTCTGTTCCAGAGAAACACTTAAAAGTAACAAAATACATGTATCAAGATCCAAAATGGCTGCTAGTGGCCACCTTGAATATCTAATGATAATTAGACTCAAAATGAGATATTCACAACTAAGTCACATACTGAAGATGTTTGTCAAGTTTGAAGAAGAACAAATAGTGGAAAAACAATTGTTGATGGGATGGTAGACTGGCAAACAGCCCTTAAGATTTTTCTTCAGCTAAATTTTGATACATGATTATCTCCCCCTAGTTTGAAACTGAGGATGAAGACATGTCCAAGGACCAGAATTTACTAAACTCCATTTTAATGATATTTTAATATTCTAGAGACAGAGTGTCATTCTAACAGGACGGATGAACAGCTGACAGCTAGACCACAGCGTACAGGAGGTTTGAAAAGTGGGCTATATAATGTGGACAAAATAAACTCTGATCTGCCTGTGAGCGTTATGTTTCCAGTGACTGGGCCATGATCATATACAGGGCTAGATATCAACATGAATAATCTTTTTATTAATACAAAAACGCTACTTCTGTAATATTATACATGTGGTCGACTGTTTACCCGGCCAAACACCCCGAGGTTAAAAAACCAGAGACATTTGTACACTAAACGTTTTATGCATCAAAAATATTATTTTATACAAAACATGAGTTCTTTAACCATCTGTTTAAAGTCAGAGTTGGCCTCTATTCATCCAGAAAATTACCTGTGTCAATATTGATCCTGACAATACAAACATTTACATGGCTCATAAATAGGTTATTACATATTTTTGTTATGAAAGAAAAACAAATCCGAAAAATTCATTTAGATTTTACGCAGAACGTCTCTGTGTTAGAGTCCTCCCGGGCATTCAATAATATTGGTAGTTGGCGTCTTTATCGGTTTCCGACTGTAGACTACCACTTTGCAGCGGAATTAAAAGGTAAGCCTCACTTTGAATGTTACAACAGTGCCACACTTCAACAATAATACCTTTATGACCTGTCAAAACTTCCGGCAATCAGTTTGAAATAAAATCAATTTAAACTTTTCTTTCTTAATAGTAGCCGGTGTTTTATCTAAACTGATTTTCTAATGACAGGATATATATATCTGTAACTTAAGGCATTATCTGTGGTGGTATATATACGGTAAGTGGACAGGTAAATGGCCCTACTTGAAATCAAATGGCCGGGGTGTCACATTTCACAAAATTACCTTTGGGGTTAGAGAGAAAATCACTTTCCTATTGTGCGGACAGTTCTTTCTTCTAATGAGGTGAACTTCTTTTGTGTATGTTTTATCGTAAAGAGAAATTTCATAAATGGACACTGTTTGAGACTTTTTCACTCTGACAGAGAGTGTTTCTCAGCGTGATGGAACAGTTACTACTGGCCGAGCTGGACATCGTTGTATCTATGGATACTCAGAGTCCCTTCAAGCCTCCGATCTCTCCATGGTTTCAAATTTTATATGAAAATTTGTATCATAACTCAAGAAGCTGAGGGAGCTCGTATTTAATTCAGTAAATTATAGACCGAAAAGCAGACATTAAACTTCTACGCCTGGATGCATAAACCATAGAAATACTAGATTCTAAATCTTGATATGTGTCAGAATATCTTTCTCAAGATGAAGTAGGAAATTTCAAGGTTGAATTACTCAAGTTTAGGTTGAAATAAAACTACCCCATCATTTTTAATCTTATCTCGTACTTCCCTGCTTACTGAACTAGAGCCGTTTCTGCCTGTAGTTAAAATTTATTTCAATGATATTTTTAAATCTTTTTTTTCCTTTTTTGCTACTAGATGAAACTTGCGATAACAGTGTTTAGGATTTGTAAATGTTAAGGATGAGTTAAGTTTGTCCTTTGAATGCATCTTTATAATCTGAATTACGCTGAACATATAAGTACACAATTTTCAATGTACATGTATGGTTAGATTATAGGAAATTTTTACCCGAAGTAAAACCAATTTAAACATAATAAAAATTTGGAAATAAAAAACTGCGATGGAAACAAAAGTCTCCCATAGGCACCTGAAAATGACAAATGTGAATTTTGTCCACAAAATTCGGAAACCAAATATTTTAAAATGTTTTAATAACTGAGTATAAGCATGCTATGGAAATGTAAGAAATACTAGATCTTCGATGACGAAGTGATTTTAAAGATTCAAATTGATATTGTAGATTCTATAGGTAAAACTCTGTTTGAAGTCAAGAGAATGTAGCAAAGCATTACACATATATATTTCTTTCTACATATCAGATTTTCAAAATCTCTTATTTTCTTAAATTTAGATTTTATTGGATTTTCCAGAAAATCAGGTAAATCTGTCATCAAAACTGTAAATATTAAAACATAATTTTGAGTTTCTATGAAGTCAGTATGAAGTTAGTTGAATTTTGTTGTTGTAATGTTCAAGTTCAAACGAAATAGAATTAAATTTGATGTGAATAAGGCTTAATTTGTACAAACCGGTTTGTAAATTGTCAGAATTAAATTAAGGGCCGATGTTGTGTATTTGTATGCGCTAGCCATTTTTGGTATGTTTTAGATATTATACGTATTGACAATGACAATATAATTATGGGATTTATATGTATTGACAATGACAATATAATTATGGGATTTATACGTATTGACAATGACAATATAATTATGAGATTAATACGTATTGACAATGACAATATAATTATGAGATTAATACGTATTGACAATGACAATATAATTATGGGATTTATACGTATTGACAATGACAATATAATTATGGGATTTATACGTATTGACAATGACAATATAATTATGGGATTTATACGTATTGACAATGACAATATAATTATGAGATTAATACGTATTGACAATGACAATATAATTATGGGATTAATGACTTGCTGTCCTCATAAACTTTCTTTATATTCCGCCTGCAGTTTCATCAATATTCATTAACTTAAAATTTTCCTTAGGAAAACATTACAGATTTCAAGGAAGGTAACCTTAACTTAACTAAATGTTTTCCTTCAATTTTAAGTTAAGGAGTATTGATGAAACAAGTTTCCATATTTAAAAAAAGATTTATATTAGTCACTGAAAACTTCATGTTGTACACTGATTGTATTGATTTAAATCAGTTGATCTTTTGATCTTTTAACAAAATAATATGAATATATATGTATGATCGCTTACGACAGAGACTATTTTGTTCCGTACGCCAGCACGAGTCTTTTTGATCAATTTCATGTACATGTACATTTTTCAATATATTTCTGAAGTGTTTTAAAACTTTTCATAAATGGATGATCTTAAAAAGGGAATTTATTTTGACAAAACTTAAAGAATGTAATTTTACATTGATTATTTGAGAAGCAGACCTAAGGGATGTTTTCCAAATAAAATGTACTAAAATGGCACGTTAATTTATAACACAAATCAAGTACATACAATTAGAAACTGAAAAAACTTGTCTTTGATAAAAAATCGAATGCTTTTGAAAAGAAAGGTAAACACAGTTCAATTACTTTGATATGTGTACAAAGTACGATAGACCGGTGCCAGTTTATCGAATTCAAATTAAAGTAAATCATTCGTATCAGATAAAGAGCTAATAGAATTAAGCTGTTTCTCCTTAGGCACTTTTTTGCAATAACTCAACCACCTGATGTTTCTCCTGCAGACTTTTAATCTCAAAACACTCAGTAATCTTTAAATGGTGAAGACTAATCTAATCGCTGACTAATTCTAATCTTAAAATTCAAAACACAAATTTATAGGCCGTTATTTAAAATAAAATACCTTTCTTTGACTGATTTGAATGCATTTGGATAATTGGTTCTGATTCTTAGCTTAATTTCGTGAAAATATCCAGCGTAATCGTATTTATAGATGGAAACAATGTTTTATTTATAAACAACTGTAGACTAATTCATTTTAACCCTTAGACCTTTAACTCTAACCAATTATTGCTATCATATTATACAAAGTGCCATAACTCTCTAGTCAGAGTGGACATGGTCCTAGGTACACTACCCAAACCCTTACCTATCCACTTAACTGCCCAAACTAATAATTATTTTGAAGTAAACTGACACAAGGGCCATAACTCTATCTACAGTGCTAACAAAGGGCCAAAACTCTATCTACAGTGATAACAAAGGGCCAAAAGTCCATCTACAGTGATAACAAAGGGCCAAAAGTCCATCTACAGTGCTAACAAAGGGCCAAAACTCCATCTACAGTGATAACAAAGGGCCAGAACTCCATCTACAGTGCTAACAAAGGGCCAAAACTCCATCTACAGTGCTAACAAAGGGCCAAAACTCCATCTACAGTGCTAACAAAGGGCCAAAACTCCATCTACAGTGCTAACAAAGGGCCAAAACTCCATCTACAGTGATAACAAAGGGCCAGAACTCCATCTACAGTGCTAACAAAGGGCCAAAACTCCATCTACAGTGCTAACAAAGGGCCAAAACTCCATCTACAGTGCTAACAAAGGGCCAAAACTCCATCTACAGTGCTAACAAAGGGCCAAAACTCTATCTACAGTGCTAACAAAGGGCCAAAACTCCATCTACAGTGCTAACAAAGGGCCAAAACTCCATCTACAGTGCTAACAAAGGGCCAAAACTCTATCTACAGTGCTAACAAAGGGCCAAAACTCTATCTACAGTGCTAACAAAGGGCCAAAACTCCATCTACAGTGCTAACAAAGGGCCAAAACTCCATCTACAGTGATAACAAAGGGCCAAAACTCCATCTACAGTGATAACAAAGGGCCAAAACTCCATCTACAGTGATAACAAAGGGCCAAAACTCTATCTACAGTGCTAACAAAGGGCCAAAACTCCATCTACAGTGATAACAAAGGGCCAAAACTCTATCTACAGTGTTAACAAAGGGCCAAAACTCTATCTACAGTGCTAACAAAGGGCCAAAACTCCATCTACAGTGCTAACAAAGGGCCAAAACTCTATCTACAGTGCTATTTAAGGGCCAGAACTCTTTATATTATGGCATACATAACTTAATTTCAATAGGCAACATTCTATCAAAACAAGACCTACATACAGATATCCCCTGGTTAACTTCTAATGTAACTTTTTTTAAATCATTGTTTCTATGTTGAATTTAATGAAAAGAGGACATCTATGACTTGGGACCATATGACACATACAAAATTCCATCTACAGTGCTAACAAAGGGCCAAAACTCCATCTACGGTGCTAACAAAGGGCCAGAACTCTTTATATTATGGCATACAAAACTTAATATGACACATATACCATTATGGTTTGTTACAATCGTCCATTAAAACATATACATCTACTGTAGAAAGATGGCATTTAGTTAAACTACTTCAAAAACTCACCTGTGCTGCTTGTTTTCTTCAAATGTACAGTATTTTGAACCTGGAACCTGGACAAATAAAGAAAAAGTTCAATATTGCTTCAGAAAATACACAATAAGTTTTGTAACACGTCCTACAGGTAAAAACGTAAACTTTCGTCTGTCAACACTGATATGTTATACCCAAATAGATTACAAGGGTAGCCAAGCCGAAACCGTCCAATGGTGGAGCAGACCTTTATCAACACTCATCAAAGTTCAAAGTCGTTAAAACCAAAGATATACATCAGCTTTCTCCTCCAAACTCTGGGTAACATTCCCACAAAACCTTGTATCGCTTCTCAAAACACCACCTAGGCATGTTGCTAGTTCCGATTCATATAGCAGGGTAGCACAAATTTTCTCAATTTTTTTTGTGCTCTTTTCCAGGATAAGACATCGGAAAACTAACATTATCTCTGTATTGTATATAAATATATATCATAGTCACAGATTTGACAATATGAATACTAAATTAGAAGGTAAATGATCTCGGGTGACAATGGGTGGCCGTATGATTGGAGAGTCGGTAACCAGATCTCCGATCCCTTCCCCCTTTCACTGCCTTTTTCTGGACACCTTTGTTCATCCCAAACAATCACCTACTCTATAAAAATCACTTTTCACAATTCTGTACGAGATACCATCTTTATAAACGATATGAAAAATGAAAATGATGCCTGTGTACCTTGGCAATGATATGAAGAGGTCACCTGACACCTATATTCGGTACATCCCTTGATTGCGACCCATTGTCCGTCAAACTAAATCTGTTTCACGGAGAATATTTGAGGATATTTAATGATTGTCATGAAGGGCCTATTATGGTGTTTTGGCACCTGAGGAGATTTTTCAAATCGATTGTCTGTAGATTAATCTTAGCTTTGTACCATGATCAAGCGTAATATCAGAGTATATTGAGCGCACTCCTCAATATAAAACACGACCTGTTGTGATCGAGTGCCGTTAGAAGTCACGTCTTTTATAATATAGGTCCAAACAAGCCAGAATGTTATATCTCTTAAAGATCATTTACGAAGTGTAGCCAAGTTCATTGTCTTTCTTCTTCCAAATTCATGCTCGATCAAGTCAACACAATCATACGTTAATATTTCCAATTTCAAGGGGGTTGCATCGTTTTGTATTTAAATGTTGGGACTGATATCGCCACAATGATACGTTTGTACGCCGGTCAACTGTTACCCTGTCCAGCCATTGTCAAACTTAAACACCTTAATTGTGTGATCTTGTGAAGATCTGAATGCGTGCATTTAATTTGAGTTTGGTTACAAACACAATATCCGTTTTACAACACTGTGTCGCGTATTGTTTCGGATTTATTTGGCAGAGAAGCACCGATTCCAACAACTGATAAATCCATTGTTCAACAAATTATTTGATGGTTGACGATTTTAACATTTCATTAGATTTCAATCATTGATGGTTTAATGTGATTGGTCCTCGAATTAATTTGATAGTTCACGATTTTACGTTTCATTAGATCATAAGTCTTGATTTTTCAAAAGGTAAACACTGGCTTTAAATGTGCCGATTTAATTTAATCGGGTGTTTTTAACTTAATACCACGCACACCTGCAGTGCTAACTGTTTGTGATGCCGACGAAAGATAAAAAAAAAATACACACACCAACAATAACAACAATAGGAAATTGATTACTATCGTTTATATCCATTTGTGACCTATTGGATAATATGTCGTCTGATTTCGCGGGGGTATCTCATTCCCATGCGTCAGTAGATACCCTGGTAAAGTAAACATGTATGTTGTAAAGTATAGATTGAAATTTGCATGACCTTGAAATCATATGCCAATTTGTATTCTGTTCATAAACATTGCTGTTTATTGAAGGAACAATTAAAAAATACCCTGCCGACAGTCTGGGGCTCAAATTAGCACCTTCTTGTCTCTACATGGATGTCTTACAACAAGAGGGAATTTCCCACCAGCCTGAGCTAGTAAGGGATATAAAAAGTTATGACATCATAACACAAGAGGGAATTTCCCACCAGCCTGAGCTAGTAAGGGACATAAAAAATTAGTCTCCACATTCACACGTAAATAATCCTGTTACCTTATACACCATTAGATTTTCACCCAGTTGCATGTAAACATGAAGTGTGTATTAGATTTTCCTCACCCCATTCAAATTCTCATGTCAACTGCTTCAAACACTACAGAGTAGTCATGAACTTTCCTTAAAAATGATATTATTGTACATATTTCTTAAAATACATACAGATGTTCCTGGATACAATTTTGTCACATGTTGTACAAATACAGAAGCCGATACAATTTACACCTTAAGAAGACATCTTTTTTCGTAGTTTTATCACTATAGATAAATGGCAACACACATATACACTACTCATTATTTTTTTAAGGTCGTGACATTTGATCAAACAGCTGGTGTTATGACAAGTTTGACATTCTTTGTTTAAAGTTGATGGGAGGAGATATATATTTGTACCTTTTTTATTATATGTATAAACATACGTATTATTTACATACAGCATGCACAAGAGCCTGTGTATTTATAACATAAAACCCAATCATTACAAGGTATGCCTATGATAACACACACGGACACTCTTAAAATATAACAAATTTCTTAAAGAAATTAAGAAATTTCTATGAAAAATATAAATTGAAAAAATAAATAATTTTCTATTTCTAGAAGTTTTTTTTAATAGAACATCTTTTTCTCCTGAATCAAAATGGACACATCCATGGAAACTTCGTGTGAGATTCGATGTCAAGATTGATGTTAACAGAATTTTATTCTTTGATATCAGTAATTTCATTCAGCGACCTAATATTGATAATTCATTTCCCGTAACTATGAAATTCGAATAAGTAATTTAACATGCATTTTGTATCTACTCATGAGAGTAGTTTTCAGCTACTGTTTATAGTACGAGCTAATTATTTTCTCCATTGTTTAATTTCCAAATTATTTATAGGCTTTAATTCTTTGACCAAGATTTATCTACATTTATTGATATAATCACTTTTTGATGAGGAAAAATGAAGCTTAATCAAGATCAAGATTTGCCATATATGTTGCCCTACATGTGATCGTCGATATTGTCATCTAGCTGTAACACACATAAAGTTGTCACATTAGACAGGTTCCACTTGGTATATAACAATAACCACACACACAGATTGTCATATTAGACAGGTTTCACTTGGTATATAACAATAACTACACACAGATTGTCATATTAGACAGGTTTCACTTGGTATATAACAATAACTACACACAGATTGTCATATTAGACAGGTTTCACTTGGTATATAACAATAACTACACACCGATTGTCATATTAGACAGGTTTCAACTTGGTATATAACAATAACTAAACACAGATTGTCATATTAGACAGGTTTCACTTGGTATATAACAATAACTACACACCGATTGTCATATTAGACAGGTTTCTCTTGGTATATAACAATAACTACACACAGATTGTCATATTAGACAGGTTTCACTTGGTATGTAACAATAACCACACACCGATTGTCATATTAGACAGGTTTCACTTGGTATATAACAATAACTACACACCGATTGTCATATTAGACAGGTTTCACTTGGTATATAACAATAACCACACACCGATTGTCATATTAGACAGGTTTCACTTGGTATATAACAATAACTACACACAGATTGTCATATTAGACAGGTTTCACTTGGTATATAACAATAACTACACACAGATTGTCATATTAGACAGGTTTCACTTGGTATATAACAATAACTACACACACACAGATTGTCAGATTAGACAGGTTTCACTTGGTATATAACAATAACTACACACAGATTGTCATATTAGACAAGTTTCTCTTGGTATATAACAATAACTACACACACACAGATTGTCATATTAGACAGGTTTCTCTTGGTAAATAACAATAACTACACACAGATTGTCATATTAGACAGGTTTCACTTGGTATATAACAATAACTACACACAGATTGTCATATTAGACAGGTTTCACTTGGTATATAACAATAACTACACACAGATTGTCATATTAGACAGGTTTCACTTGGTATATAACAATAACTACACACACAGATTGTCATATTAGACAGGTTTCACTTGGTATATAACAATAACTACACACAGATTGTCATATTAGACAGGTTTCACTTGGTATATAACAATAACTACACACAGATTGTCATATTAGACAGGTTTCTCTTGGTATATAACAATAACTACACACAGATTGTCATATTAGACAGGTTTCTCTTGGTATATAACAATAACTACACACACACAGATTGTCATATTAGACAGGTTTCTCTTGGTATATAACAATAACTACACACAGATTGTCATATTAGACAGGTTTCTCTTGGTATATAACAATAACTACACACAGATTGTCATATTAGACAGGTTTCACTTGGTATATAACAATAACTACACACAGATTGTCATATTAGACAGGTTTCACTTGGTATATAACAATAACTACACACAGATTGTCATATTAGACAGGTTTCACTTGGTATATAACAATAACTACACACAGATTGTCATATTAGACAGGTTTCACTTGGTATATAACAATAACCACACACACAGATTGTCATATTAGACAGGTTTCACTTGGTATATAACAATAACTACACACAGATTGTCATATTAGACAGGTTTCACTTGGTATATAACAATAACTACACACAGATTGTCATATTAGACAGGTTTCACTTGGTATATAACAATAACTACACACAGATTGTCATATTAGACAGGTTTCACTTGGTATATAACAATAACTACACACAGATTGTCATATTAGACAGGTTTCACTTGGTATATAACAATAACCACACACACAGATTGTCATATTAGACAGGTTTCACTTGGTATATAACAATAACTACACACAGATTGTCATATTAGACAGGTTTCACTTGGTATATAACAATAACTACACACAGATTGTCATATTAGACAGGTTTCACTTGGTATATAACAATAACTACACACAGATTGTCATATTAGACAGGTTTCACTTGGTATATAACAATAACTACACACAGATTGTCATATTAGACAGGTTTCACTTGGTATATAACAATAACTACACACAGATTGTCATATTAGACAGGTTTCACTTGGTATATAACAATAACTACACACAGATTGTCATATTAGACAGGTTTCACTTGGTATATAACAATAACTACACACAGATTGTCATATTAGACAGGTTTCACTTGGTATATAACAATAACTACACACAGATTGTCATATTAGACAGGTTTCACTTGGTATATAACAATAACTACACACAGATTGTCATATTAGACAGGTTTCACTTGGTATATAACAATAACTACACACAGATTGTCATATTAGACAGGTTTCACTTGGTATATAACAATAACTACACACAGATTGTCATATTAGACAGGTTTCACTTGGTATATAACAATAACTACACACAGATTGTCATATTAGACAGGTTTCACTTGGTATATAACAATAACTACACACACACAGATTGTCATATTAGACAGGTTTCTCTTGGTATATAACAATAACTACACACATATTGTCATATTAGACAGGTTTCACTTGGTATATAACAATAACTACACACAGATTGTCATATTAGACAGGTTTCACTTGGTATATAACAATAACTACACACAGATTGTCATATTAGACAGGTTTCACTTGGTATATAACAATAACCACACACACAGATTGTCAGATTAAACAGGTTTCACTTGGTATATAACAATAACTACACACACAGATTGTCAGATTAAACAGGTTTCTTTTCGTTTATGTAACAATAAATCACAAGTTGTCAGATTATACAGTTTTATTTTAAACTCTATTCTAATGTGTGTCAGATTAGTCGGGTTTTCCTGTAATTCACAGTTCTAGTAGAGAATTTCAATACCAAATGGAAGACGATTCATCTATCAAGGTTTATATAAACATACCATTAACTACACACAGAATTGTCATATTAGACCAAGTTCTTCTCTTGGTATATAACAATAACTACACACACACAGATTGTCATATTAGACAGGTTTCACTTGGTATATAACAATAACCACACACACAGATTGTCAGATTAAACAGGTTTCTTTTCGTTTATGTAACAATAAATCACAAGTTGTCAGATTATACAGTTTTATTTCAAACTCTATTCTAATGTGTGTCAGATTAGTCGGGTTTTCCTGTAACTCACAGTTCTAGTAGAGAATTTCAATACCAAATGGAAGACGATTCATCTATCAAGGTTTATATAAACATACCATATATATCATAACTGATGAAACGGATGCTGTGATTATAAGATCTCACAGACGTTGACTCAATTTAAGAATTTCATATGAATATAGTAATTGAATAAAGTGATGTTACACTATACCATCGGAGTGTCATAGACTACCTTATACAGTATCGTCATGGCTTTCTATTAACCTTTACATACCTGTACTCAGGTGAAATAACGAGAAAATGGAGGAGACAGATACCTGTCAGCTTCGTCGTGACACTGTAGGTGGTAATTGTGGTGACACAGGAGGAAGGCCAACTTAAAAAGGTGCACATTTCTCCGTAAATATGCCGGATTTCTATCGCTGTCAACAGGCAGGGATGGGGTGTATGCCTGTGATTGACACACAGAGGCTCTCTCTAACAGCCAAATCACGGGGTTTTCTTTTCGCTTCATGTAATTGAAGAGAAAACAAACAGTTTTAAGTTTATTTGTACTCTTCTTGCAGACAGTGGGCTCGGCTAGAGAAAGAGAGAGCGGAGAAGCTACACAGTCTCCGTAGCTTTGGGTGACAGTTCGTACCGGGAACGGTGATCAATCTTGGTCAGTTCATCCTCCTACTATTATCAGCTTAGAATACGAAACATAACAAGGCCATCCACAGTTAGCGGACAAGGTCATTGTAACTTGCACAATAGGGCGTTCTGGGTTCGACAACACTTCTAATCCTCACAAAATTTTACATTTTAACCACCACCAAGACAATAGCAGTATTCAATAACATTATTCAAATCAAACGTTTAGGATAGAAATCTACCTTCTGGCCATTGGGAAATAAAAGGTGGCAATACTGTGTAACCAACATCATACCAATTGTTGTTAAGATCACAGAGTCTGATTATCAATTAAATACAAAACAAAATGGTGATAACCTGTATGGTTACAACACAACATGGTAATCACCAAGGTTATAACACAACATGTCAATCACCATGGTTACAACACAACATATCAATCACCATGGTTACAACACAACATGGCAATCACCATGGTTACAACACAACATGTCAATCACCATGGTTACAACACAACATGTCAATCACCATGGTTACAACACAACATATCAATCACCATGGTTACAACACAACATGGCAATCATCAAGGTTGAAACACAACATGGCAATCACCATGGTTACAACACAACATGTCATCACCATGGTTGAAACACAACATGGCAATCACCATGGTTAAAACACAACATGGCAATCACCATGGTTACAACACAACATGGCAATCACCAAAGCTACGACACAACACAGCAATCACCATGGTAACAACACAACATGGAAATCACCATGGTTACAACACAACATTTTAATCACCAAGGTTACAACACAACATGGCAATCAGCAAGGTTACAACACAACATGGCAATCACCATTGTTACAACACAACATAGCAATCACCAAGGTTACAACACAACATGGCAATCACCATTGTTACAACACAACATCGCAATCACCATGATTACAACACAACAACGCAATCACCATGATTACAACACAACATGGCAATCACCATAGATAAAAGGAATGGAGCATACAGAAGTGACAGAAAAATATACAAAACTTCATCATGTGCCGACTATGTCAGTGAAGTTTGTTCGTTCGTTCGTTTGTTCGTTCGTTCGTTTGTTCGTTCGTTCATTTGTTCATTCATTCGTTCGAATGGACGGATGGACAGACAGACAAACAGACGTCACAAATACCTCTTGGTGTAGGGTCATGGTATTTGGCTATAGACTTGTAGTTGTCATTGATAAGTCCTACAAAGTTTGCACACAATTATGACCCTGACCCAAATCGAAGGTCACAGGGGTCAGATTTCACAAACAATCAATTATGATAATCAGCCACAATGATATATTTATAAACACATAAAAAAAACAAATAGATTTATAGAATTCTGTTACTATTACAGAAAATAGACAAACTTTGTTTTATTGTCTAATGTGTAAATATGTGAACAATTCTTATTTTACAACAAATACAAAACAACTTATACCAACTTATATTAATCATACTTGTTGGCCCGGATGGAAGTGTGCGAGGGGTCTTACCGTGGGAGGAAACCGGAATACTCAGAGAAAACCCACATGGTCAGGCAGGTGACCCCATTACATCTGGTAAGAGATTCGAACCATGGCCATCTAGGTGAAAAGCAAGCGTGTGTTACCACTGTGTCACATAGCCATTCCAAAGTAATGTCTGTGCATCGCAAATCAACATTATTTTGTTTAGTGACAGAAACAAGTTTACAGACACCATAAACACCCGAAACAGACGATGCTTTTTACATGGAAGCATCACTTAGTCGAAGCCATCCAGACAAATAAAAGCCTACTTCAGGTTTACACAAAAGAAAATCGCATCGTTCTGTTGGTCAAATCTCTACTATTACATTGTCATTACACTTCCTGTGGAACAGTATTTAGACAGCGGCTGTTAATTCTGACTGCTGTTTTGCTGTTTTCTCGGTGATTCTTCATTGGAAAATCATTAGTGCTAAGACCTTCGGACTAGACATCCAATCAGGATATAATACTACTACATGTATGTCATAACTCCTGTAGGTCGTGGTCACTGAAAAGGTCAAGGTCATGACCTGATCAGACACAATCATAAATTAATACCGCGATATATATGTATATACACTTCCCATGTCTTGTCGAAATATCATTACTTTTTTATAGTGCAAACAGCCTGGTCAGGCCACAAAGAAATTCTCCAGAATTCATTATTTTCTATTTGTGTCCAAAATTGATTCTGATATTGTTACAAATCTCTCAAAAATAAATTATCATAAACTGTCTAGACAATTAATATTAAGGAGATTTTTTCTAGTAAACCCATTTTACCTAGGAACATTTGTAGCTGTGTATCAAAGAGACCAAATACTTGTACTTATAAAGCTATTAGCCACACCATGGTCTCAGCACTTGTCCTTAATTTAAATTTTTCCATACGAAAACATTATTGGTTTAAGAAAAACTTCTTATTTAAGAAATTTTTCTTAAATTCTTTCCAATGGGAAATTTTAAGTTCAGGAATATTGACAAAACTGGAACCCAGTAACCTATTTTCCTAAGGTAATATAAGATTTGATATCCATTAATGTTACAGAAGAGCAAGTCAGAATGTACTGACGGTTAAACGAAGAAATTCAAGGTGACATTTAAGAGGAATATATAGAGTGCCAAGCTACGTCTACACAATAGTCGACGCCCTCAACACATCACACCTGTAATTAGATTACCTAATTACCATAAAGGTAATACAAGATGGTCCTGTTGCTCCAGCGATGGAGTATTGGGTAGCGTAGGCACACAGCTCCGATACCTGTACAAGACATTAGAGTTTTTCCTGCTGCAGAGTCTATTCTTTATAAGAATTAAATTACAAGTAATATTTTATGCATAATGTTTGAAATGAAATGTCAGATATACTGAGGTACCCTTAAAAAACATGGGGAGTTTCATTATTTTGTCCAAACATTTTGCATGTAAATCAAAAAAAGAATCTACACTTTTACTTCCAAAACGGTAGTAATTTAAATTTGATATCCTAAACAAACATATAGAACCAAGAAAGTTAATAACAGATTTGAAACCTATGTTTAATATGATATTGCAAAGGAAAAAAAAAATTCATTTTCTTTTTTTACATATCGCTCCAAAGCTTTTCATACAGAAGGATGAGTTTTTAAAGTGTATATTAAAATTCTGGATAAACAGGTTTCCTATAGAAATGGCATTAAAATGAACACAGGTAGTGTGGGGATACGTCAAGTTGATTTATAAGTTGTCAGCGTGTGACAAGAGACGCAGAAACTTTATACAAAGTCAAGTGACAGTGCAAAATGTCCATTCTAATAAAATGGCCACATTTAATCATGAAGAACTTATTTATTTCACAATGTATTTATTTGTAACTTTTATCCGTTTAAAAAACGGGACCACCTGTCAATAGAGGTCGGGATGTCAATATGTTACCTCAAAGCCTCAACATTATTGATGTTATGTCATAACCGTGCTCGCAAATTGAATCATTCGGTGTCATCAATGAATTAGTCGATACGTCTTATGATTGTTGAGAGATTTAATGACTGTACATCGCTGTCAAACCACCGACACAACAATCTATCACAAATCATTAATATCTGGTGCTGGGTTGTCTCCCTTTACAAATAAAACGCCCAACAAGAGCAGACTTTGTCATGTTGCTATGGTGATTATACACACTAATCAAGGTCCCTGATTGACCTCTGACCTCGTCCAGGTGTTCTGCTGTCTGCAGATGTGAAAATGAAACGTTAGAAAATTCCTAAAAAAAACTACCATTCTATCAGATGCATGGTCAAGTATTTTGGAAATTGACATCAAAATAAAAATCCTTGAAATGATACACAAATGAGTATCAAATCATTAATCTTAAGAGTTAGGTATAGAATGTTGGTCTGTAGATCACAAACAAAAACAACAATGTCCTGTTGGTAAAGAAACAAAACATGTTTAGCCTTTAGGAGAATATGCAGTCTGAACGTTTCTGATGTTTTATCAGCCTTTTGAAGGATTTGGTTTGGTTTGTTTTTGTTTAACGTCCTATTAACAGCCAGGGTCATTTTAAGGATGTGCCAGGTTTTGGAGGTGGAGGAAAGCCGGAGTACCCAGAGAAAAACCACCGGCCTACGGTCAGTACCTGGCAACTGCCCCACGTGGGTTTCGAACTCGAAACCCAGAAGTGGAGGGCTAGTGTTAAAGTGTCGGGACACCTTAACCACTCGGCCGCACCGTGGCCCCTCAGCCCTTTTGAAGGAATGCATGTCGATACTTAAGTATGTACCAAGATATGTAAATCAGATGGACAGATCTGAAAACCCAAGGATTTAGTAGGTAGGAGATTTATAGTCTGTATATCATTAACCCTGATTCTACTTCCTGATGAAATAGACAAGAAATGGACATTATACTGCTGGTTTGGTGGACTACATGTATATATTATATAGATACAATCTGACCAATGGCAACTGTATACCACTGACCAGAAGGGGTCACTACTGACCACTGACAGGACAAAGTGGTGATGGTCCAGTTCATATCATTGACCCCTCCCCCCCCCCCCCCCCCTTCCAATCCTCACTCTGGACAACATAAATCTTATTGTGTTGGGGATATATATTACCTGTTTAATCTGGAGGAAATTGACACCCTGTACCCGTAAATCCAATATCATATTTGAGATTAGGGCCTCAGAGTAATGACTGTCATGATAAGATTATAGGCCGACTGTCTTTGTTTGGTTCAACATTGACTTTTTACTTGATGTATGAGGCGGGATGTGTACACAATTAATCAGCCGCAGTTCGTTCTCAAAACAGTTCCTTCATAAAGTGCAAATGAGTTTAAATAATGACCAAAGTGGGTAAAAATGAATTCTAATAGACTCATTAAATTACAGGCTTGACAAGTCCGATCGGTCATAATCACCTGTGCAGCGGTTGTCATGACAACCAGGTGAATAGTGTTGTGAGGGACCTGATGGATGGCCTGAGCGACCCCCTACCCTCTACATGATTATAAAGTGACTCCTTTTAACAGGTTAAATAGGCTGCACACAGTTAAATGTGTTTTTTTTTTATCTATTAAGGGTCACAAGACCTAACTCTCCACCTGTGTGAAATAATGATCAATATGATACATTATGGAGATGGACAGCACGAAACGGTCAGAAAGATGACCAGCAACTACTGTTAGTCCGATATTACATGGAAATAGAGGGATATCTTTTATACATAAGGCCATATACCACTTAATATGTAAATTTTAGGACAAAAGTTTCTCAAATAGTGATCAAACAAGAGGCTCAAGGGGCTACATTGTTCGCCCAATCTGTTAATCTAAAACCTATCTGTTTAAACACATTCCAGGTCCATCAATCTTAAATGTAATTCATTTCATGTGTCTAGAATTTGTTCCTGTTTCAATCATTAGACAATTTCAGAACATCTAAACTGTGACCTTGAACACAATTGAATTAAGTCAAGGTCATTTATTTAAACAAAACCTCTTTAACCCTACAAATTCAAAATGCCACATAGATATTGGTCAGATTTAATCCAAAATGTTAGAACTTATTTACTTGACAACTTGGTTTTTCTGGTTCATACATAGATTTTTTCTTATCAGAGATACAATCATGATATTTTGTTGAACAAGACAATTTGTCACAATACACAGGGTTTGGATCATTGAGGTCTCCCTTTGCATATTGTTGTCTCTTATTTCCAAAATGGTTTGATTTAGTGTTGTTTAACATCCTATCAACAACCAAGGTCATTCAAGGACGACTACCAAACTGGTAAAAACTGCAACTCAAATCTACATGTAAACAGCATGATTATGTAATATTTTATGTCTCTACCCAGGAAACTAAAACCAACATTTCCACGGACCACCTGTCCATGGAAATAAGTTCAATTACAAACCATGAAATTCTATCTTTAAATCAAAAACATATGAATGTCATTGGACTGAAGCTAACACTTTAAAATAATTTACATAAATTTACATAATTACGTCTTTTAGATAACTGCAAAATTCACTGCACGGAATACAAAATCAGTATTAAAATAAATCTAAACACATGTTTTAGAAATTAAATCTTATTCGCAATTCATCCCCTTGGTTGAAAAAATGATATAGACTACCCGTTCTAAATATACAGAATGACTCAGTATTTAAATTCTGCTACAGACCAGTGTCTTGGTATATTCCTAGTCATATATAACAGGCAGTTAAAACAGCATTTTAATTATATTATATAATTATCTGAAATCGTCTGTCAGTGCGGAAATGTTTCTGTAAGTCTTTAGCAGTCGACAAACATACTTTTCTGTAAACATTTCCGTAACGCAAACAATATTTGAGATTTAATATTTGTTTATACTGTATACATAAAGTCAAGGATGCCTTTAAACAAATGAGCATGTGTATGTTTAATTTTCATTTTATAATCGGCCCGTTATCAAACAAATTTGCCGTGTAATATTTTTGCATATTTCACAAGACTGTAATATATCCTGAAGCGTACATTTTTTATACTAACCAGTGTCAGTCAGAGGATCGAATGTGATGTCATCATTTTACAATGATGTCGTGTTACATCACAAATGGGATTCCATTTGATTTTGTCCTCCGCATTTTGACTATAAACACTTTCAAAATATTAATTTTCAGAGTTATATAATGAAAAGTATATTATATTTTTCTTTATTTCATATGAAATTTTATCACACAAATTTTGGAAGTTACCTTTAAGCGAGCTATGGTTCATGTCTTAATGACAGACGATAGACCTTAAGCTCTTCATCATTATTTTTACCATTTTAATAAGAACCAGGAAAAAATAAGAAAATATTTACTCAGCCACCTGCCATTAATCAATGAAGGTAAGTATCAACATGAAGTCCTACAAATTCAGGTGTTATGAAAACCTACAAGTTTTAAAGTGTTTCTGCCATACAATACATTCACAAAATGTCCCTTTTTTAACCAGAGGTTAGAATACATTACTATGAACTGTTTGAATTTGTTAAATATCGCAACCAACTTCACACCTATAATCTATGTTCTCATTACAACACGAAGTATTGACAAAGTCCATAAAAACTCAAACACAGGTAAAAAAAATTAACAATTATAGAGCATCACTTAAAAGAGTTATTGCCTGACATATACCTGTGCAATGGAATCACCTTTAACGACATATTAACACAGGTAGATATTGCACTACTGAAAGGACAAATAGAGAAAGTAAATAACTTAAATCAGCGTGACAAAACTTGAGCTGAAAACTTTACACTGGACCAAACAAACTAAAAATCTACAATGTATGTAAACAGGTGTGGGAAATCGTAGCTATTTGATTAGCCTAATTATGCATGCATGGTCATTTCTGGGGTTAATGAGACGAAATCGGGACAAAAGAGATATGTAACGTGTGGGGGGTTTATTGGAAGTTCGGAATTGTCCTTTCCCCGTGACGAGGGGGCGTTGACCAATGAGACCGACAGGTCTAAGCTGTATAAACGACTGTTTGATAGGTTTGACTGTGAGGACAAACTTTGGGGTATTATCTCTGCTGAACTTATTGGTTTCTGTTTGTGGAATATTCTGAAATCAACACTTGAAACTGACAACCACTTTAACTGGTATTGTAGCTTTAAATACGTACCTGTATCAATTAGTCTGGACACCTGTAAGAGAGCAAGAATTGGGCTGAAAATTTGACAGAAAGAGTTTCATCAAAATGATGGTCCAGCGAAAATGATACATTTACCCATACAAATGATACTGAAATAATCATTTTTTTCTTTTTTAAGTTTTTTGTTTCTTTTTGTATACTGTTATATTTTTGAGTGTGTTTTAAGCACATCAATTATAGAAAAATACATTTCAACTAATATTTATGATTTTACTTACTACCAATACATTGATGGCATAAACAGTTTTGGTGGGTTGTCGGGGCATCCAGTCTGAATCTGATGAGGAGGTGATGGACATTTGTACCAGAAACAGAGATGCTGGATTTAGGAGTCTGGAAGCCAATTCATTACCGCCCAAACAACAGCTAACATTTCTTTGGTATTCTAATAAAAAAAATGATCTACTTTTGATTTACTGCAAATAAAATATAAGCTATTACCTATATGTGTAACCAATAACTGCTCACCAACACAAATATGACATCGCTATATGGACCTATCTATGTAGATTTCAATATCATTATTTACTTCAATTTGTTCTATTTACCTAAATCTCAATTCATCAGTTTGAACTGCAGAAGATGTATGTAGGCTTTGCCTGCTATCTAATTCAATGGTATGATTTTGCACAGCAAGAGGCCCAAAGGACCTGAATCAGTAAAATGGCCAGTTAGGAACAATAGCAAAATTCAATATTTCCAATTTTCATGTTGACAGCAATATGTTAGAGAACGTTTTACGAAAAGGTATACAATATTTCTAACTGAGGTGATATAATTCACTGATACATTCTGGAAGCTTTTAACATATTTGCCCCCTGTGGGCTTGAACAAAGGCCAATTTAATACCATAATTGCAGGTATGAGGAATTTCAATGAAGAAGTTTTTTATAATGATACTAGTCATTTATGTCTAAATTCAGAATAAAAAAATTGAAAGTGTCCATCCCAATGAGAGAGGATTTGTCATTCATACAGTATATGAATGACAGGTATGTCTGTAGTCGTGTTTCTCCCAAATAAGGAAAGTTTGTTCATTTGTGATAGACAGGTATGTAGTTGTTCATGTATTATAACTGCAACCCATTGGAAGCAATAAATGTTGGCTTACTTAAATTTGAAGTTTAAATTAAGAATAAAGAAAATTATCCACTTCAGATTTGAGTTGTAATCCTGCATGAAGAGAAAATGTATATGATACACCAGCCAGACTCAAGTAGGCCTTTACAAATGATAATTTGAGATACTTAAAACCAGACCTGAAAATAAATTTCTAATCCTATTTGAATGTGTAAGGATTTAATTTCAGATTTTTTGGTTAAAAGTTTAATTTAAGCAAACATAATAAGATTCTGTCTATCTAGTGGTGCGGAAATCGGAGATGCAGCTGATTTAAAAGTACAAAATGCCGCGTTTAACTGTTTATCATGGCTGACAATAAATGTCTTTTAAAGCTATCATCAATGTTAATTTCTTAGCATTTTAGTTCACTCTGTAAATTTTGTAAAAAATAATATATCTGTTAACATTACGATTTACAAGTGAAATGCTGCGAATAAATTTCTGAAAAGTAAAACTAAAGTACTAAAGTAATGATGGAGTTGGAATATACAAGCAGATTCGGAGTTTGAATGAGACAAGAAATCACTACAGCTGCCAGGTTTCCACTCAGCACAGTGCCAATACGGAATAGAACAATTATTTTTTCCCTCAATGGATAAGTTCAACATCTGATAACGTTTTATTCCATTGAAATTTATATTTCATTGTATTCTTAACATTAATTTTTTTCAATTTCTTATAAATTTGTTTAGAGTTTAAACAAGTTTCTATTTGTATTATGGCCATCAACATTTTATAACATTTTCTATATTTATCCGCAAATAAGCCCCTGCCCGCAAATAAGCATTATTTTTGTATAATCATCAATTTTAAAGTAGTAAGTTTACAAAGATTCAGAAATAAATCCCTCCCCAAACCTTAATACTAAACTTTTACACTAGGGGAGGATGCTTATTTGAGGATAAATGTGGTTATAAAATTTTACAGTAGGGGTTTATTTTTGAGAATAGATTTTACACCATTGAGTCATTTGAGGATAAATGTGGTTATAATATTTTACAGTAGGGGTTTTATTTTTGAGAATAGATTTTACACCATTGGGTCATTTGAGGATAAATGTGGTTATAATATTTTACAGTAGGGGTTTTATTTTTGAGAATAGATTTTACACCATTGAGTCATTTGAGGATAAATGCAGTGCTAAAAATGTTGCACTAAGAGAGGGGGCTTATTTGAGAAGGAATACAGTACTAAACTTTTACACTAGGGGAGGAGGCTTATTTGGGGATGAATACAGTACTAAACTTTTACACTAGGGGAGGAGGCTTATTTGGGGATGAATACAGTACTAAACTTTTACACTAGGGGAGGAGGCTTATTTGGGGATGAATACAGTACTAAACTTTTACACTAGGGGAGGAGGCTTATTTGAGGATGAATACAGTACTAAACTTTTACACTAGGGGAGGAGGCTTATTTGAGGATGAATACAGTACTAAACTTTTACACTAGGGGAGGAGGCTTATTTGGGGATGAATACAGTACTAAACTTTTACACTAGGGGAGGAGGCTTATTTGGGGATGAATACAGTACTAAACTTTTACACTAGGGGAGGAGGCTTATTTGGGGATGAATACAGTACTAAACTTTTACACTAGGGGAGGAGGCTTATTTGGGGATGAATACAGTACTTAATTTTTACACTAGGGGAGGAGGCTTATTTGAAGGCATATATTCAGTACTAAACTTTTACACTAGGGGGGGGGGGCTTACTTTGATGGTAAATATGTAAAAAAAATTCTACACTAGGGAGGGGGGGGGTTATTTGGGGATAAATACAGTACTAAACTTATATACTAGGGGAGGGGAGCTTATTTGGGGATGAATACAGTACTTAATTTTTACACTAGGGGAGGGGGGCTTATTTTGGGATAAATACAGTACTAAACTGATACACTAGGGGAGGGGGCTTATTTGAGGATATTACAGTACTAAACTTTACATTAGGGTAGGGGGATTATTTGCGGATAAATATGGTACTAAAATTCTACACAAGGGGAGAGGGCTCATTTGAGAATACAGTACTAAACTTCTACACAAGGGGAGGGGCTTATTTGAGGATAAATACAGTACTAAACTTTTACACTAGGGGAGGGGGCTTATTTGAGGATAAATACAGTACTAAACTTCTTCACTAGGGGAGGGGATGTTATTTGAGGTTTAATTTTTACATTATGGAAGGGGAGCTTTTTTGATGATAAATATGGTACTTAACATTTTCACTAGTACAACCAGAGTTTCCATGTAACTATATACCCATGGTTTCAAGTAAGTAAATGACAATTATACAGAACATGTAACGGATCTAGAAATTTGATACCCACGCTCTGACTGGTACAGAAAACCCCGGACCAAGAAAGTGCTTACCACATAAAGACAGTGCTACACCTAAAATCTGATGTCATGTCCTCAGTTTGATGTACTTTGAAGATCCCCTGAAAAACATCGTCCCTTTTCATGTGACATGACCCATGGCAGGTACCCTTGATAACCTAAAATTAGAGAAAAGCATTGTTCCTGTTTAAAATTTTACACTTAAAAGATGTTTAATCTTAACATGAGCCTTAATTAACACTGTCAGGAATTAATGGAAATTTACTGTTTGTTAGATAAGAACATCCAAAATACTGGTGGCATCCCCAAGTTACTCACGCATACAATGTACAAGCTCAGAAGATGTCTAGTTATACAGCTGTGCAGAACAGTCCATGGAGCACTCTAATCTGATAACACGGAGTCCGTTTTTTATCGTAATTAATAAGCATCGTAAAGTTACGTCAAGGGTAAATGATCACAGTGGCAAGCTCCTGTTAACGGGAGATATCCTGGTTCAGCATTTAATTACAAGTTAACAGCGCATGTTGGTATGATATTATCAGGCAATTACTAGCTTATCAATTTAATGTCTGGCAAATGCTTGTAAGCAGATGTACCTCTCTTAGATTTGGGGGATTGTAAAAATATATACAGATTTATAAATAGAGGGTATTATGTACTAACAAAATCAACCTGTTGGGATTTCAATATATCATATTTCTGTAGCCATCAGCCATTAACTGCTTACAATTGTTAATTGCTCTCTGTTTTTGATATTCAAGAAAATAATTATCAATTATGGACCTTTGATGAGGTCAATACAGTGTTATGACAACCTGGTAGAATCTAATATTACACCATATTAACTGGATTAAAGGTCCTTAACTTTTATGTTACTGATAAAACTTGTTTGCAAAAGTCTAAAAATGCATAACATGTATATTTATCTTGACAACAGGAAATTTACACTGTAGCATTGTGACATCACAATAATTATGACATCATGAATGCAATATTAACTCAGTGTTTCTAAAAATAGAAACAGAAAGTTAATATCTCAAAATATTAACCTCCACATGACCATATCTAATATTCAAATATATTGCAATCAATAAGAAACCCAGTGAACTGACCATTTAAACCGTACGCCCTAGTTCCAAGAGTTGATGATGTATTATTGACCCTTGAGGAAATCCTATATCATTCATTAATTGGATTTCTCACTTTCACCAAACTTCCAACACTTGAAAATAATACTATCTAAATATCCTACCTGTGCTTTACCTGAAATCCAATATGGCTGTACAGCGGCTTTTAGAGTTTAAAACAAACATATACCTTGTGAAAACAAGAACCTGATTGGCTCCCAGGGTGTCCTGTTAAACCCCGCAGAATTTTACTAGTCACATCCTCACACTGATAAACTAGGGCACCTGTTGACATTATTGGATTTTGCAATTTGATGACAAAGGAAATATTTCTAAAACATAAAATATCTGATTTCTGTATAAATATTGTTATGTGTTCGGAGTTGGTTAGTATATATAAAGATATTGACTCAGACCCAACAATCATTACGGACACAATTCAGGATTGTCTCCCTTCATTTATGGTTTCATTCCCATTCCAGCTTTGTGTGCTTATAGAGATTGATTTGGGTTAAATTTCTCACAAAAACAAACATGAACATTTGACTCCAACCTTCCACGAGACTAAAACAGCAAAATTTGATCTATACATTTCCTGCTTAGAATTAATCATTTTTTAAATCCGAAAAAACTTGTATTAAGGCTCATTATACTTAGAAAATGTTCTTAATACCAGGTATACCAGAAGTGTGAATTCAAAATTCTATTTTTTTTTTTTTTTTTTTGTCTGTTTGTCCCTCATATTCTGAAGTGAAGTTAATTTTCAATATCCGAAACAAGATTTATATTGAAAGATTCTAATTCAATGGTTCACTACCACATTCAAGCCTGCTATAGTCAGAGCTGTTGCCAAAGCATAAATACTTGATGAATTGTGTCATACAAAGATACCATGATAATTTAATATTCCAGTATCCAACTACAGCCAGCCTCCAAATTTTAAAGATGGATTTCCCAGCAGTTTAAAAACATGATATATATCATAATATAATTAACAATGATAAAAGAATATTAAGTCCTTTTCCTGATAAATTCTAAAACCAAAAGTGTATTTTTTTCTTTGGTAAATTCCAGATTCTAATAAGACAGTGCTGTGACACTATATTCTAAAGTCTCATTTCCCTTTTTGAATATCAGAAAAAATTGTTTTCACAACAGGCGATCATAAACTACATTTTAAAGAAATTCCAAAATGACAAAAATATTCCGGAATTGCAACAAAAACTCAGAAAACATACATTTTATAATAATTTCTCATTCCGGACATGTTTAAGATATTCTAGCCCCACTAAAACATAGCTTTTTCTTCCAATTCATACTGTTATGTGTTAATATAGGGAAACCAGATTCCATACAGAATGTTAATTACTTTACATGTATGTGAAACATCTAGCTAAGACCAAGGCTGTAAAGAGGCGACCTCTTTTTCCTTCAATATTTCGCTGTTTTGACAACAAACAGAAAGGAATACCAACAGGTGCCTTGAGTTACGGGCCCTGAATTGCACCTGCTTGCCCCTCCCCTTGCTGAGCAATCCCAGAGACCCATATCAGTGTCACTCCCTCCCACAAAGACACTGCAACCAACATCCCGCTCTATTCCAGCATTACTGGAGCTTTCATTCTCAGCAACTAAACAACTTGTCAATTTTTTTTTATATATATTTCATTAATTTTGACTAAAAAACAAATCCCTGAAATGACATGATTTTCAGTAATCACAACATAACTTTTAGAATTTATACATTTTTCTTATAAAATTGATCATTTTTTTATTCTTTTTTTCTATTTGTGTATCATTGATAAAGCTAACAGAGCTTTTTCCATCCAAGTTCCTATCCTAGTCTTTAAAAGGTTTATTAGTTTAAGATAGTTTTGGGGGGGATTTTGATTTTCTCCTGAATAATTCACATTGCTCTCAGTGATATTTAAACAGCAATTTTTTCATTGAAGTATTTAAAAGATGAATTTTTATTTTCAATAAACCTAAAAAATGCTGTATTCTTGTTTTAATACCTGTACTCAAGTTGACAAATCTTTGAAGAAGAAGTATGGAACCTAAAATGCAATCTACAGTAAACATTCTATAACACATCATTACTTCAGAAGAAGGAATGCAGAAATATTTGTACAGGCCTAATGTCCCAAGCTGAAGTGTTTTTTCAATAACCTCCTGTGTAAATTGTCATCTGCCATGGGGCTTCCCTCACCACATGGTTTTCATTCACATGGTCCAAGCCATTTCTTACACCTCCATCTCCCCCCAGATTCCCATAACAAACTGGTAATGTTATATCTACAAGAGACTGGTGTTTGTTTATTCTAAAACAGCTTATAATTCAACCAGAACACCCAACACATCTAATATACAGGGAAACATTTAAACAACCTCCTAAATCCTTCTCCAGACACGAAAAAACACTTTAAAGAACCTCAGCAAAAATATTCTCTACAGAGACAAAATTTGATGTAAACATTTTTTTACTTTCATGTTCTACACTAAAGCAAAGCGCTTGTTTATTTTCTATAAGTGTTTGTTTAATGATGCAGAACGGTCAAACAAACATTATGTCAGTCTAAGTCATTAAACATGAAAAGTTTGTATTCCCCAACAGCTTTTCTCTTACTTCAGGAAATGTCATAAAACAAAGTTCTATATTTATAGTAACAAATGTTTGTAAAACATTCAACCAAAAATTAAATATGCATAGCTATAGACTAAGGAGAACCTACAAATTAAGTTTAACAAATAGCAATAACAAATTCTAAATGTCAAAATCCAAGATGGCCACCGGTCAGACATTTTGTTTTCTGATCAGTCTCAAAATTAAATACACATTTAAAATTTGAGAAAGGTCCGTCCAATACTAATATAAAGATTTTAATAGGACTTATAAATTCTGTTTAAGGACGGATGGACAGACAAAGGGCAAATTGAGCAGCACACCATTTGATAATGATCTGGGTAACCTTGCATGTCCCCTAATGGCCGTTGATGGACATCAAGCTCAAAATGTATCATACCTATCTCTACCAACTAGAACTCATATGGAACTTGTCTGTCTGGTTTACAAAAGATCCCTGCAGCCGATCTGGAGAAATAGCATGTAACAAGTATTTTATATTGGATAGATAGATGGACAGACTGACAAATAACAGAACTAAAGTCATATGAAAAGTTTATGATCTGATGAAAGAGAGTTAAAAATAAATAAAAATCATAGAAGCAGAAGAAATCGAAACAAAATGTAAAACATGACATTCAATTTTTGTAAGTCAATCAAGTATCAAATTAATTTTAGATGCTCTTTTTTTTACAAATGAACCTGTTATTTCTATTTCATGCAAGCACTGGTGCGTATCCAGGCTGATGACTCTGCTCATTCAGACCACAGTAGGACACCATGGCCCTTTTCTATTAAGTCCAATCGCTTTCTGTCCGAGATATTCGGACTGAAGGAACACATCGCTGTGAAGATAATGTAAAATATTATAATGGAATATTATGGATGGTGTGAATTTGTCAGGCAAAACCAACAATTTCAGCTTATCTGCTTAGAAGGTGATTAGGCTAGGCTGTTGATAAAGTGGAACCATTCAGGCGTGAAAATTAAACATTTGTAATGAATGCAGGTAATCTGTCTCGCATCATTACCCGTCACCATCTTAAACGATAAACATGTTAAACATATCGCGCTGGTTTTATATACCACATTATGAGTGTATTACCTGTCATTATTAAAACCTCTTGGCATGAAAAAGCAACATCAAGATTATAAAGCAGAAATGGATTTCTCTAAGATGTCGGGTGTCACCCCCAGCGGGGCCGTAATAACATCCCCCAAGTAACGTTAAAGTGATATCACAACCAAGGGGTACACCACGTGGGATGGGGTTCAATTCCTCAAATAATGCGGTCTGGATAATACAGGTACGCAACCAGAATAAATCAATTCGTCTGGTGCCGATACCTACTGAAGGTGACATTTTCCCTCTCTACCTACTGAAGGTGACATTTCCCCTCTCTACCTACTGAAGGTGACATTTCCCCTCTCTACCTACTGAAGGTGACATTTCCCCTCTCTATCTACTGAAGGTGACATTTCCCCTCTCTATCTACTGAAGGTGACATTTCTCTACCTACTGAAGGTGACATTTTCCCTCTCTACCTACTGAAGGTGATATTTTTCCTCTCCTGTTTCATTTGGTACCCAATACCCACTGAAGGTTGTATATAGGGTCTGGTGTGTGCGTTGGCAGGACCAGACGTTGATGGAGGATGTAATCTAGTTACCAACTGACCCCTTATAACCTTACTGACCCCTATTTACCAGCTGACCCCTTGTTACCAAAGTTGCCCCTTGTTACCAAAATTGCCCTTGTTACCAAGCTGACCAATTGTTATCTAACTGACCCCTAGTTACCAACTGACCCCTTGGGTGTTGTGTTGTTTGGCGTTTGGCGAAGGCATTTTCTTTTAAGGCTATAAAAAAAATTTCCTCCACCGAAAAAGGGGGGTGGGGTGGGTCCTGACCCCCAGGACGCCCCCCCCCCCCCCCCCCCCCCGGATCGGCTAGTGCTGACTGACCCCTAGTTACCTGGAAGCACTCACAGAAAAAAAATCGAAAATTATGAATTCTGCTCTCCTGCTCACCCCAAACCCCAGAACAGTTTCCTGTAACTTGACAAAATTTAACCTGGTAAGTCGATTCCCTTTTTATCCTGGTAACCTACCCATCTGTACAACAACTACATAGATGTATACTGTATATGTTCTTGTACCTATCCTCATATGACCCTTACTGTGGCGTGGATTTTAAGGCCTTCAGTCGCTAGGATGGGTAACTACTTAATTGAACCTTTAATGACAGTTTACAAAACAAACCCTTGTGTTTCTATACTTCCATCAAGGTAAAAGATAACAGCTTTAGAGAATCTATTGATGAAACATGAAAGGAACAAGCAAGAAAATCTACATTAAGTTAGTTTTTTTATCCTAGATTTTTAACCGACTCATGTGTGTATGTCATCACCACAACGACATACATATGTCACAGTTTGATTTACTTCTCTCTGAATATTCTGTCATATGTGAGGAGATTTTTTAGAAACACCCCATCACTCCTCCACAAATAGTGAAGTAGTTAATGAAGCATCAAAGATTCCATGTAAATAATTGTCAAAACTAAAACTTTACATTTTTAATGTTTCTGAATACAACAGCACCTTTTTTTTTGGTATGATGGCAAGTGTTTTCTGTAACCTCAATGAAACAGTAATCAAAGGGAAGTAACTGCCCCATTCAAACACTACAGATTTGTGATTAGCTGAGCAGCTCATCAACTTTAGTAACAGAAACCAAAGTAACCATTAAATCCAAGTTTTTTAAACTGAAATATAAAAAAGTATTTTAAAATTGGGAAAGCGTATTCATAGATGTTAGTCTGACCCAAAAAACATGTCTATTTTTGGTCGTGCAAGACATTGGTTACAGTTGGTTACATTTGGTCAGTAAATTCGACAGAAAGGCACGAGTGTACTGTATCACCTTAATGAACCCAAAAAAACAACAACACAATAAGGCACGAGTGTACTGTATCACCTTAATAAACCCAAAAAAACAACAACACAATAAGGCACGAGTGTACTGTATCACCTTAATGAACCCAAAAAACAACAACACAATAAGGCACGAGTGTACCGTATCACCTTAATGAACCCAAAAAACAACAACACAATAAGGCACGAGTGTACCGTATCACCTTAATGAACCCAAAAAACAACAACACAATAAGGCACGAGTGTACCGTATCACCTTAATGAACCCAAAAAACAACAACACAATAAGGCACGAGTGTACCGTATCACCTTAATGAACCCAAAAAACAACAACACAATAAGGCACGAGTGTACTGTATCACCTTAATGAACCCAAAAAACAACAACACAATAAGGCACGAGTGTACCGTATCACCTTAATGAACCCAAAAAACAACAACACAATAAGGCACGAGTGTACCGTATCACCTTAATGAACCCAAAAAACAACAACACAATAAGGCACGAGTGTACCGTATCACCTTAATGAACCCAAAAAACAACAACACAATAAGGCACGAGTGTACCGTATCACCTTAATGAACCCAAAAAACAACAACACAATAAGGCACGAGTGTACTGTATCACCTTAATGAACCCAAAAAACAACAACACAATAAGGCACGAGTGTACTGTATCACCTTAATGAACCCAAAAAACAACAACACAATAAGGCACGAGTGTACTGTATCACCTTAATGAACCCAAAAAACAACAACACAATAAGGCACGAGTGTACTGTATCACCTTAATGAACCCAAAAAACAACAACACAATAAGGCACGAGTGTACTGTATCACCTTAATTAACCCAAAAAACAACAACACAATAAGGCACGAGTGTACTGTATCACCTTAATGAACCCAAAAAACAACAACACAATAAGGCACGAGTGTACTGTATCACCTTAATGAACCCAAAAAACAACAACACAATAAGGCACGAGTGTACTGTATCACCTTAATAAACCCAAAAAACAACAACACAATACACAACGTCCTCTATATACTTCGCTCCATCTATAAACAACACCAACATAATATACAGCGAGCCAGAGTGGACTTTAGCGGAACACCCGGCATTTATTACAGTTTTAGCATAATTATATGCAACACTACAAAATATCAATACAACTATTTCCCTTTTCACTCTCTCCATCTGACCAATTAAAACGCTTGCATTACACTCAGACCTCCGCGTAAAAATGAATTAGCAAACAAATTGGAATGAGCCAAGCAAGACACCCAACCTGAAAACCTTAATAGGTGAAGCAGGAGGTGTACCAACCCTTAAGGCTTAAGACTCGGATGTTGGATTTCTAAAAAAAACAACAAATACCTATGGAAAAACTGCTAACGTATTCTGAACTAATTAAAACTGATATAAAATTAATTCGAAAATTTTGATGACCGCTACTGTTGGGAGTCCACGACTAGAATGCCTGATACTCCCCTATACATGCACTACCGCACGTGCGGACAACACGTCGAGCCCTCATTGGCTAACGCAAAATAACAAACAACTCACGGAAACATCCGAATACCGAAACTATAGGACAATTATTTTCCGCTATACTCCGAAACGCGGAAAACATTAAATACATTGTGAATAAACCCAGCTATTTCAATACATTATGAAACAAGACTTGTATGGTATTTTGATATTAACTCAAATCGGATTAATGATAGTTCTGCTTAATATTTGATCGACAAATCCAACGACGTGATAAAAGGGAGCTAACTCCTATATATAGTACAACATTAACATTACCAGATCACTACTAAACACACATCAGATTTAACCATCAAAATTGTTTGTTCTCTTTTTATCCCGACTTATCATTTGACCTTTGACCATAGGGTCAAATCTTTCACAGTTAAAAAGTTATTAGCAAAATAAGATTATCTTGTAAATGATGCGCTTATTTGACCTTTGCCATGCAGGTCAATATCACAATGACTTTATGTTTAAAGTAAATCCAATCGTCTTAATGGTTCGAGTATATCACATCGTGTACACTATTCCGAATGATAATGATATGAATTAGAGTATCAGGCAACAGGGTTCATACGGATTTTGTCAAACCAAATTCAAGGCCTTTTCAAGGCTTTTTCAATGTCTTAATTAAATATTCAAGGCCCATTTTACCTGTCATCTAAGTCATCTTGAGAGGAAACAAGAGAACAAAAAGGCAACTTATAACTGTCCACTTGATCAAAATACAACTTGACATGGTAATTATTAACGTCTGTAGGGGAGGCGACATGGACAAAGTTGAATCCAAATCCTATAATGAAACCTTAATATTCAAGGCTTTTTCAAGGCTGTAAACCAATTTTCAAGGCTTTTCAAGGCCCAAGGTGAAATTCAAGGCTTTTCAAGGCCCAAGGTTAAATTCAAGACTTTCTCAAGGCCTGTGTTAACCCTGGGCAAACAATTGTTTGTTTTTATAATTTTGTTTTAAAATCATTTGTGTAATTTTTAAATTTCATAATCAACAGAAAGTCTTTAACAACCTCTTATCGGTTATAGATAAACATCTCAGGATATTAGTCCTTTTGAAAATGTATATTTATTTATCATAAAAAATACAATATAAATATTTAAATGATAAATATGTCATTTTTCCGGAAATAATTAAATTATGAAAATACAATAATGTACAAAAATTCCCACTTCTGTTTAAAAACAAAGATAAAATGTTGAACAGTTGAAATCTGATTTTTTTTTTATTATTATTTATGAACAATATTGTATTTTCATAATTTTTAGTGGCTAGAGTGACGATATACAGCATATCACCTCTGGATAAAGTATTTCTTACTCATATCACCTCTAGATAAAGTATTTCTTACTCTATACAGCATATCACCTCTAGATAAAGTATTTCTTACTCTATACAGCATATCACCTCTAGATAAAGTATTTCTTACTCATATCACCTGTAGATAAAGTATTTCTTACTCTATACAACATATCACCTCTAGATAAAGTATTTCTTACTCTATACAGTATATCACCTCTAGATAAAGTATTTCTTACTGTATACAGCATATCACCTCTAGATAAAGTATTTCTTACTCTACAACATATCACCTCTAGATCAAGTATTTCTTACTCTATACAACATATCACCTCTAGATAAAGTATGTCTTACTCTATACAGCATATCACCTCTAGATAAAGTATTTCTTACTCATATCACCTCTAGATAAAGTATTTCTTACTCTATACAACATATCACCTCTAGATAAAGTATTTCTTACTGTATACAACATATCACCTCTAGATAAAGTATTTCTTACTCTATACAGCATATCACCTCTAGATCAAGTATTTCTTACTGTATACAGCATATCACCTCTAGATAAAGTATTTCTTACTCTACAACGTATATCACCTCTAGATAAAGTATTTCTTACTGTATACAGCATATCACCTCTAGATAAAGTATTTCTTACTCTACAACATATCACCTCTAGATAAAGTATTTCTTACTCTATACAGCATATCATCTCTAGATAAAGTATTTCTTACTCTATACAGCATATCACCTCTAGATAAAGTATTTCTTACTCATATCACCTCTAGATAAAGTATTTCTTACTCTATACAACATATCACCTCTAGATAAAGTATTTCTTACTCTATACAGTATATCACCTCTAGATAAAGTATTTCTTACTGTATACAGCATATCACCTCTAGATAAAGTATTTCTTACTCTACAACATATCACCTCTAGATAAAGTATTTCTTACTCTATACAGCATATCACCTCTAGATAAAGTATTTCTTACTCATATCATCTCTAGATAAAGTATTTCTTACTCTATACAGCATATCATCTCTAGATAAAGTATTTCTTACTCTATACAACATATCACCTCTAGATAAAGTATTTCTTACTCTACAACATATCACCTCTAGATAAAGTATTTCTTACTCTATACAACATATCACCTCTAGATAAAGTATGTCTTACTCTATACAACATATCATCTCTAGATCAAGTATTTCTTACTCTATACAACATATCACCTCTAGATAAAGTATTTCTTACTCTATACAACATATCATCTCTAGATAAAGTATTTCTTACTGTATACAGCATATCACCTCTAGATAAAGTATTTCTTACTCTATACAGCATATCACCTCTAGATAAAGTATTTCTTACTCTATACAGCATATCACCTCTAGATAAAGTATTTCTTACTCATATCACCTCTAGATAAAGTATTTCTTACTCTATACAGCATATCACCTCTAGATAAAGTATTTCTTACTCTATACAGCATATCACCTCTAGATAAAGTATTTCTTACTGTATACAGCATATCACCTCTAGATAAAGTATTTCTTACTCTACAACATATCACCTCTAGATAAAGTATTTCTTACTCTATACAACATATCACCTCTAGATAAAGTATTTCTTACTCTACAACATATCATCTCTAGATAAAGTATTTCTTACTCTATACAACATATCACCTCTAGATAAAGTATGTCTTACTCTATACAACATATCATCTCTAGATCAAGTATTTCTTACTCTATACAACATATCACCTCTAGATAAAGTATTTCTTACTCTATACAACATATCACCTCTAGATAAAGTATTTCTTACTGTATACAGCATATCACCTCTAGATAAAGTATTTCTTACTCTATACAGCATATCACCTCTAGATAAAGTATTTCTTACTCTATACAACATATCACCTCTAGATAAAGTATTTCTTACTATACAGCATATCACCTCTAGATAAAGTATTTCTTACTCTATACAGCATATCACCTCTAGATAAAGTATTTCTTACTCATATCACCTCTAGATAAAGTATTTCTTACTCTATACAACATATCACCTCTAGATAAAGTATTTCTTACTCTATACAGTATATCACCTCTAGATAAAGTATTTCTTACTGTATACAGCATATCACCTCTAGATAAAGTATTTCTTACTCTACAACATATCACCTCTAGATCAAGTATTTCTTACTCTATACAACATATCACCTCTAGATAAAGTATTTCTTACTCTACAACATATCACCTCTAGATAAAGTATTTCTTACTCTATACAACATATCACCTCTAGATAAAGTATGTCTTACTGTATACAACATATCACCTCTAGATAAAGTATTTCTTACTATACAACATATCACCTCTAGATAAAGTATTTCTTACTCTATACAACATATCATCTCTAGATCAAGTATTTCTTACTCTATACAACATATCACCTCTAGATAAAGTATTTCTTACTCTATACAACATATCATCTCTAGATAAAGTATTTCTTACTGTATACAGCATATCACCTCTAGATAAAGTATTTCTTACTCTATACAGCATATCACCTCTAGATAAAGTATTTCTTACTCTATACAGCATATCACCTCTAGATAAAGTATTTCTTACTCATATCACCTCTAGATAAAGTATTTCTTACTCTATACAGCATATCACCTCTAGATAAAGTATTTCTTACTCTATACAGCATATCACCTCTAGATAAAGTATTTCTTACTCATATCACCTCTAGATAAAGTATTTCTTACTCTATACAACATATCACCTCTAGATAAAGTATTTCTTACTCTATACAGTATATCACCTCTAGATAAAGTATTTCTTACTCTATACAACATATCACCTCTAGATAAAGTATTTCTTACTGTATACAGCATATCACCTCTAGATAAAGTATTTCTTACTCTACAACATATCACCTCTAGATCAAGTATTTCTTACTCTATACAACATATCACCTCTAGATAAAGTATTTCTTACTCTACAACATATCACCTCTAGATAAAGTATTTCTTACTCTATACAACATATCACCTCTAGATAAAGTATTTCTTACTCTATACAACATATCACCTCTAGATAAAGTATGTCTTACTCTATACAACATATCATCTCTAGATCAAGTATTTCTTACTCTATACAACATATCACCTCTAGATAAAGTATTTCTTACTCTATACAACATATCATCTCTAGATAAAGTATTTCTTACTGTATACAGCATATCACCTCTAGATAAAGTATTTCTTACTCTATACAGCATATCACCTCTAGATAAAGTATTTCTTACTCTATACAGCATATCACCTCTAGATAAAGTATTTCTTACTCATATCACCTCTAGATAAAGTATTTCTTACTCTATACAGCATATCACCTCTAGATAAAGTATTTCTTACTCTACAACATATCACCTCTAGATAAAGTATTTCTTACTCTACAACATATCACCTCTAGATAAAGTATTTCTTACTCTATAACATATCACCTCTAGATAAAGTATTTCTTACTCTATAACATATCACCTCTAGATAAAGTATTTCTTACTCTATACAGCATATCATCTCTAGATAAAGTATTTCTTACTCTATACAACATATCACCTCTAGATAAAGTATTTCTTACTCTATACAGCATATCACCTCTAGATAAAGTATTTCTTACTCATATCACCTCTAGATAAAGTATTTCTTACTGTATACAGCATATCATCTCTAGATAAAGTATTTCTTACTCTATACAACATATCACCTCTAGATAAAGTATTTCTTACTCTATACAGCATATCATCTCTAGATAAAGTATTTCTTACTCTATACAACATATCACCTCTAGATAAAGTATTTCTGTCTCCATCTGCAATAGTACTAGTGGCCAGTTGCTTGTGATAGTTTGCTGGTTTTTACATTTGTTTTTGTTTACCATTGAAACTGTCACAGGAGCTGAGGCATATAAAACACTACCCTATAACCGGCAATGCTGTTATTTATAATCAATTAAACTATAATTACCTGCATGTAAGAGGCAATTTAATTATGTTTTTATTAACATGCAGTTTGATAAATTCTGAAAACCATGAGATACAAACTAAGTTTTCAAGAAATTCAAATAACAATGTATCAACTCTGTACCGACTATTCAAAACCACAGGAAACATTGTGATGTCAAAAAACCTAGCGACATCATACATTTTGAAGACGTCAAACAATATTGACGACGTACGTCATGTTTTCTTTGAGGATTTATGATTAACTTGTGTAACATTCAAATTATGACTGTGTCGCTATAAATCAAGATATTAAAGATTTTCCGTGCCGTTTTAATCATAAATATCTGTACATGAAAATCAAAAAAGAAAGTGAAAATCTATTTTTAGACACATAAGGGCACTTTTTCAGCCTCTGGCTCATACAATTGTATGATCGTAACCGATCTGTCCGCATCGCATCGACAATGTAATAATGGAACTGAAATGGGTGTAAAAGTTCAAATATAACAAAACGAACCCTTCAGAAAGGCGAAAATCGTACTTACATAGAGACTTCAGCCTGTTCTGTCAGTGGTTCAGGTGAACCATGATGAAACCATGTTTTGCACGTGGACATCGATCGCGTGAGCGGTGACGTAACATCACGTAGGACGGTACACTACAGTATATGCCATTAGTCATTTAAACTGACACGGTCTGTCCGTCCGTAAATCGACGTGAAATGTTTTATTCAATATCCATAATTTGTATTTGTGTAATATCAATAAAATGGTTAATGGAATTCTTATTCTGTAGATTTCAAATAATTTTTTTATGAATCATGATGTTATTGATTAATTACCAGATACATGTATAAGTGCCTATGCATATAGTCACAGTCTAAGAACACAGTCTTAATTAGGTCTAACTTCTGCGGTCCTATAGACAGCCAAGACCCCTCACCATATCTTCGTCAACTTCTGTGGTCCTAGACAGCCCCCAGACCCCTCATCATATCTTCGTCAACTTCTGTGGTCCTAGACGGCCCCCAGACCCCTCATCATATCTTCGTTAGTTTCTGTGGTCCTAGACAGCCCCCAGACCCCTCACCATATCTTCGTGAACTTCTGCGGTCCTAGTCAGCAACCAAACCCCTCACCCTATCTTCGTTAGTTTATCTGGTCCTAGAGAGCCCCCAGACCCCTCACTATATCTTCGTGAGTTTCTGCGGTCCTAGACAGCCCCCAGACCCCTCACCCTATCTCTGTGAACTTCCGCGGTCCTAGATAGCCCCCAGACCCCTCATCATATCTTCGTTAGTTTCTGTGGTCCTAGACGGCCCCCAGACCCCTCACCCCATCTTCGTGAGTTTCTGTGGTCCTAGACAGCCCCCAGACCCCTCATCATATCTTCGTTAGTTTCTGTGGTCCTAGACGGCCCCCAGACCCCTCATCATATCTTCGTTAGTTTCTGTGGTCCTAGACAGCCCCCAGACCCCTCACCCTATCTTCGTGAATTTCTGCGGTCCTAGACAGCCCCCAGACCCCTCACCCTATCTTCGTGAGTTTTTGTGGTCCTAGACAGCCCCCAGACCCCTCACCCTATCTTCGTGAGTTTCTGCGGTCCTAGACGGCCCCCAGACCCCTCATCCCATCTTCGTTAGTTTCTCTGGTCCTAGACAGCCCCAAGACCCCTCACCCTATCTTCGTGAGTTTCTCTGGTCCTAGACAGCCCCCAGACCCCTCACCCTATCTTCGTGAGTTTCTGCGGTCCTAGACAGCCCCAAGACCCCTCACCCCATCTTCGTGAGTTTCTGTGGTCCTAGACGGCCCCAGATCCCTTACCCCATCTTCGTGAGTTTTTGTGGTCCTAGACAGCCCCCAGACCCCTCACCCTATCTTCGTGAGTTTCTGCGGTCCTAGACAGCCCCAAGACCCCTCACCCCATCTTCGTGAGTTTCTGTGGTCCTAGACGGCCCCCAGACCCCTCACCCCATCTTCGTGAGTTTTTGTGGTCCTAGACAGCCCCCAGACCCCTCACCCCATCTTCGTGAGTTTCTGTGGTCCTAGACGGCCCCCAGATCCCTCACCCCATCTTCGTGAGTTTCTGCGGTCCTAGACAGCCCCCAGACCCCTCACCCCATCTTCGTGAATTTCTGCGGTCCTAGACGGCCCCCCAGACCCCTCACTCCATCTCCGTTAGTTTCTGCGGTCCTAGACAGCCCCCAGACCCCTCACCCCATCTTCGTGAGTTTTTGTGGTCCTAGACAGCCCCCAGACCCCTCACCCCATCTTCGTGAGTTTCTGTGGTCCTAGACGGCCCCCAGATCCCTCACCCCATCTTCGCGAGTTTTTGTGGTCCTAGACAGCCCCCAGACCCCTCACCCTATCTTCGTCAACTTCTGCGGTCCTAGACAGCCCCCAGACCCCTCACCCCATCTTCGTGAGTTTCTGTGGTCCTAGACGGCCCCCAGATCCCTCACCCTATCTTCGTGAGTTTTTGTGGTCCTAGACGGCCCCTAGACCCCTCACCCTATCTTCGTTAGTTTCTCTGGTCCTAGACAGCCCCCAGACCCCTCACCCTATTCATTCCTGTCATATGACCCCTTAACATCAAATCCTAAAATTCAGCAACATTTTTTCGACTAAAATGTTTGAATACAAAATACCACATGTTCCTTTAAATATCAGTTATTATTTTGTAGGTAATGTGGTACCGTCAGTCTCAGAATGCAGGCTTTTGAACAATTTCTATCTCACGCCGCGTACACCAATTCCTGGATCCTCCTCTAGATACTATCAATTATTATTGACAAATCTATATTACCCAAAGTGACAGAGTATCCAAAAGGAACACTTTAAATACTAGTATTCTTCAACAGGACATTTTAAAAATGTGCGAAGTCCTACCCATGATTAAACTATTTTTATGACAGTATACATGTTACAGTTTCATTTCCAGTTATAGTTCAAGTTTTCAAGGTAGCGTGTGTAACAAGAGGTCACATATACATAATAACAATGATACATGGCGTACAGTTAGACAATTTTACAATATTATTTGCATTACATATTTGTGATAATTACTAAGAACATTTAACACTACTTGATACGAAATATAATTTAGAAACAATTAACTTAGATTCCCTAGAAATCTACAAATTTTCTATAAACTTTACGATAAAGTATATTGAACATCATCTGCATTTTGTCTCTTCTTGGATAAATAGAGTAGTACACGGTTGACTGGCCTGACCTCGTGTCATAATCGCCCAGGTAAGGCCGGTTTTCAGAAGTAATTTTTGGTATATTTTAACAGGAACCGGACACAAAATCAGTCCGGTGTTCGGAATTCAGAGGGATCGGTATTTGGAAGTTTTTTAATACTATAATAAAGAAGGACCAATTCCGTACAATGACAATTCGTTCGGTATTCAGAGGTGTTCGGTTTTTAGAAGGTTCGGTTTTCGGAAGTTGCACTGTATTTTAGAATATATTCATCACCAATATCGGATTTACACAAATTACAAATTCCCCCATGACGAGGTATACCAAACCATCTTCCTGATGTTATCGACAGTTTAACATTACAGGCTCGAAATTTAAAGAATTTTTTTTTTTCTGAATTTACATTTTTTTTTTTTAATTTACAGATTTTTTTTAATTTACAAATGTTTTTCTTTCTATCTTTTTCAATAAGCTCTAATAAATATTTGTTTATGTCAAATTGTGATAGAATATGTTTGTCCTCTTGAACACTTATCAGTATCATCAAACCATTTCTGTTAAATTGATCCTTTAATTTGCCTTTTGCTAGTCTCTTTATTCATCTTTTGAAGAAGAACAGAATATCTTTAGCGCCGACCGAAACAAGCTGATTAAAGTGGAGATTGTTTAAAATCATGTTCAATAATAGTTCAGTTCATTTTATTCCATGGACCTATCGGCCCATAAGTGAAAATAACAACATGATTAAACATAAATATCAAACAGTACACTTACAGAACAAACGGAGAGTGATCAACATTATATTGAAAGCTCAGTTTAATAAAATAATATTCAACAATTTAATTTTTCTGTCCTTTTTCTTAAAGCTAAATGAAGAATTTACCAGTTTTATTCAAAATGCTACACACAACGATGTTTTCTTTCAAAATCAAATATGAGGACGGATACAATTATTCCTGGTACCCTGTTCCTTTGGTGTAGACGTTGTGACGGATGGAAATGATTTTTTTATGATATAAGCTTTATTTTATTCAACAAAAACTAGACGAAAACAAAACAAACAAGAAATATCTTTAAATAAGAAAGATAAACGGCATAGTTTAAATGCTGGTGGTTATAATATAAAACTGCTGGTGAAATAAATTAACCAACTAATGCGTTTCAGCACAGATAACAAAATGATATCAGTTTGAATCATTTTGGTGATAATACCATGCGTGTAGCCAAGTTATTTTGTATGTGTATGCAGAGAAATGAAATGAGGGGTGAATGAGTACCGTATTATGATATACAGTTAAGTGTTTGGACAATTTAAGTCCGTCATTTATCGATGTCCGAATAGTTACGTTGTCCTGTTTTCTTGAAACGACGAGCCTTGTACAGCATTTAGAATGATGATTTGTGATGAATTTACCTTATTTTGCACGCTTGGAACACGCTTACATAATGTCCGAATATGTGTTCAATAACCATACGTACATAACCATAGTCCATTGGGCAAAGCAATACCTTTCCTGTGGGAAGGGCTGTAAAAGAAAGAAATCAAGACCAAAAACCCGAGATCAACCTTGTATTTAAGTCGCAGTACCGTAACACGACGTTTTGGGATGATCATTGCGATAATGGGTGACGTTTTCATGACGGTATGTGTAGGTAAATACATGTACATTTATATATAAAAATACAGTTGTAGTTATTAAAGTTCCAGTAAAGTCGAAATGAATTTAATATAAATGAATCTTTCAACTGTACCGGTGTTCATTACATAGCACGACATGTGTTCTAGAGTTAAGTTAAAATTATAACGATTATCATTACACTCAGATATGGGTTGATTGACGAGGATTAATGTCCTGGTTCCGGTTATAGCGGAGCCTAGGACACTTTGTCAGATTGGGGTCAGAGTTCAGAAACTTAACTACCAGGGAACTGTGTTCATGTGACACCCAGGCTTTTTAAGTTTCATAAAATTTTATTCAATATTTACAGATAAAAACGCCATGTGACATTCTCCCAAGACGCCTTGTTTCACTGGACAGCCGGTAGCCCCGGTATAGTGTAATTACACCTAACAACTGGATGGACAATATCAATTCATTATAACTGTCAATTCAATAATTGAAAAGTAATATGGAATCAACATTGTAATTATTATCAATACATAACTCCTTTAAAAAATAATTTAAATAAATGAAGCACAAAACCATCGATGTAATTATAAAGGAAACAGATCGGATACCAGTTTACCCTCTTGGATTGAGCAAAATATATTTGTAGTACACCAGTAGTCAGAGAAAATCATCTGGGGAAAACGGGAAAAATCAGATTGTATACGCATACAGACGTTGTTAAGAAAATGGCAGACAAGAGAATTAGAAGTAGGTGACTTTTGGTACAATTTATTGGAACAACGGATAAACCAAATCGATGATAGGGATTCTGCCATTAAATACAGAACAAGAGACTTTACTTTTAGAGTGAGACCCACAGGGGCATGAAAACGCCAAAGCTCTGAATCAGTAGGGACCTTTCCATCTGAAATCTGGTGTACCCAAGAATTAACTAATGCAACTAAAGGTTGAATAAAGGAACATTCATAAAATAAGTGCGAAATCGGTTTCAAAACCATCACAAAATGTACAATTTTTTGACGCATCGACACCGAATTTATACATGCGAAAATTAACAGGTAATATTTCATGAACAATTTTAAAAACTACATCCCTAGCGCGGGTATCCAAAAACTTGTTGCATACATTCAGAAAAACAGACTTGAAATCAACTAATGGAAAAAGTATAATAACACGTGGTGCCTTAACAATGCCAGACAAAAGTTGTAAATAAAAATCTTTAGTCGACGATGACTCAAAATTACTATCCGGAAAATTCGTTTGATACTTTTTGAACAGTTCATACATACAAATATAATAAGGGGGACACCACTCACTATGAGGGAAATTATTATCAAAAGAATAAAAATCACGAAACTGAATAGAGAGCCAATACATAGTGAAAAATCTCCACTTGGCTTCAGACTGTTCACAGACAAATTTTTGACAGTGCCTCAGCCGAATAGCTTGTAGTTTTACATTAATATTAACAATAGAGAGTCCACCACTAGCAGGAAAACCATAAGCTACGGAGCGCGCAAGTTCCGGTTATAGCCGAGCCTAGGACACTCTCTCAGATTGGGGTCAGAGTTCAGAAACTTAACTATCAGGAAACTGTGTTCATGTGACAACCCAGGCAAGCCAGGAAAACCACACTTGATCTCGTTTGGATACGTTAATCCCACTATTTAGCAGCCTTGATATATAAGGCAAAACATTCGTGACAGCGTTGATGTGCAAACCTAATGATTTAAAAATACATTAATTTACTAATTTTATTAAAGGGTACATATATAATATCAAAATCTGTACATTTGAAAATTAGATTTCCGTGTCTATCTGCGTTCAGAAATCTGTGTTTCATTATATTCAATATTATTCCTAAGCATACGTATAGTAACGTTCACCTAACGTTTGAAAGCAAACGATTTCCTTAAAAGTATTGATTCATTTCTGCATCTTACCAACTGTCATGTAGTGAAGAAAATTCCAATAGTGAATTGTGTACTCTATGCGCATATATAACTCCGGACCTGTTCTTTTGGTTAATGTTTTATCATTCATTTTAAGATTAACAGTAACACGTATGTAAATCAGACTTCAACCTCGTTTCCGGTTGTAAGTAGTCCTTTATATGAATGCCACCAAAGGGAGGATGGTGGGCTAGATCACACCCCAGATAAAAATTAAATGTTACTATGCAGAAGTTTCCAAATGAATGTTACACAATATTTTCTTAAAAATTGGTAAGACTAATGCCTTTTTCCGGGAATGTGGAAATATTCTGTGATCGAGAGATTTTTAAAATATAAGAAATAGACGGTTTGAGACAGTATAAGCTGTGCTTTTTAATATATGGTGACTAATTTTATCAAATCCAAAGGCTTTACCTACATTTAGAGATTTAGGGATGTCAACAATATCAGTTTGTGTAAAAAACACATCATCTATGTGACTTTGGGTTCCCATATCAAGATGTGGTAAAGGCACGCCCAAGTCGTCTATTGTAGAAATAGATACAAAATAATTATTTAAAATGTTAGCCTTACTTTTGTCATCTACTGCAATGGTATTATAGATTGGGTGGATTAGCAGAGGTATAATGGTAGTAATATCGGCACTTTTCATTAATCCTCCAACTACTCTCCAGAAATCCTTTGATAACTTGTTGCATAATTGTCTAATAACTCATTAATATTAGCATAAAAATGTTCCTTTGTCCTACCTTTAAGATTATTAACATAATTTCTTTGGTTTTTTTTAATTCGTTTGAATTTTCGGCAGAAAATATCGTTTGAGATTTTTTTATGCTGTCTGTTTCTAATCCTTATTTTGTAATAGCTAATTGAATTTAGGAAAGTCTGCGTTTTTGTCACACCAAATCATACGTTTAAATTTATTAGTAAGAACAGAGACCTATAGAAAATTAATACAGGTCTCTGGTAAGAAAGACATTAAATGATTTCAACAAGAGTAGCGTTATGGTCCGAAATGTCCCTATCGATTTGAATTACATCAGAAAAACCCACCACGCAGGTGTCACTCACTAATACGGGGTCAAGGAGAGAAGCACTTGCACGACCTACACGGGTAGGTCGGTTAATTACGTTGGAGAGGAGATACATACGGATATAATTTCGTTGACTTTATGACAAGATTCTACTTACAAGTCTACATTTAATGTGGATTTCATCTAATGCTTTTTCAACTGAGTTTTCAAACTGTTCCCCAAATGGATCTATACAGTTGTGTGATCTATAATATACTGAACAAAGAAGCAGAGACGTATATACCAGATATACAAGTCTCTGAAAGACGATAGGAGGAATTATACAAAAAATATTTATTCATTTCTACTTTGATACTCACAGATTTATTCGGCATAGCTGTATAATTTTCTTTTGGCCCCGGATACGACGCGACAGGTGGCGTTACTGGTCAAGATGCAGTATGTGATTGGTCAATGTAGCGGTAAATGCAAAATGCAGATGTGTAGTCACAAATGTAAAAACGAAACAAAGTTAAGATTGAATGCAAGCTGAATAAGTTGGTGTATCTTTTCAAATGACACATTGATAAAATTATATTTCTGATTTAAATGCAGTCTTATTGTCACCAAAAATGATTCAAACTGATATGATTTTGTTATGCGTGCTGAAACTGCGCATTTATTAATTAGTTGGTTAATTTATTTCACCAGCAGTTTTACATTATAACCACCATCATTAAAACTATGCCGTTTATCTTTTTTAAAGCTATTTCTTGTTAGAGTTACTTTCCCTGAATTTTACGAGAACGAGGCAGTCTGTTGACATTCACGTAGATTCGCTTCAACAACACGTGGTTGATGATAAGTTAGGATTGCAACACAACAAATAGGCCTGAAGCCTATTCCAGCAAATACAGACCTTAAAGGAAAATTGTGTCGGAATCCAAAGGTATCGCATCACCATTTTAGATGCTATTTTGGTAAGTGTATGAATGATGACGGTGCCACGGGTAAGCTTAAATCTTTATTTCTTCTCGCACACTAGATATCTAGCTACAGTACTGTACTGCACGTATTGTTCATCTGTATGTCACACGGGTGATTTCTATGTATTTCTTAATCAACACGCCAAACAAAAATCGAAAATAAAAGGAAATTATAGTAAAATTGAATGTTACTTATAAAGCATTAACCCGGAAGCGACCGACACTTGGAATTACCGAAACGGAGGAAAATGGGGCTTAAATTAGCATTCTTTTCAGAGAACGGACCCGAATATATGTTCTACAATACCCAACTGTATCATACGTAAAATATTAGGGGTTTATTTGACCGAGAAGTACTTTAAATCACTTTTTTAATTATTCGCGATTAGCGGTCCGAATATCGCCGGAGTTGTAATTACCGAAATGGCCGATAATGGACCCGAAATCGGTATTTATACGAGAGAATGGAACAATAATAGTATTCTTTGGTGTGTATAGAGGTCATATTTTTTATTTATTTTGCCTAGAAGTATTTAAAATAATTATCAAAATATCCTATCCACGATCCCATTGCCGTCATAGTTGAATTACCGAAATGGCCGATAATGGACACGAAACCGATATTTTTACGAGATAATGGACCAAATTAAGTATTCTTTGTTATATACAGAAGTCATATGTTAAATATTGTTGATATATTTTCTCTAGAAGTATTTTAAAATAATTATCCAAATACCCGAGCCCATCCACGACCCAATTTTCGTTTACGCATTGGCATTTATTAATTAAAAAAGGAGCCGGAAAACAGAAATCCGGATATATTAAAAACAAAACGGACAGCTTCTTTATTAAAAAAAAAAAGCATCCACAGCTTTATGACATGATTTGGACTTCAACATTTTTGTGTTATTTAAGATATCAGAGATTTTCCAGCTATTTATGAATGATGTCAGTTCAGGGTGAGTAACACAAATTGATTCCATCAAGTACACAATATAAATCTTATTTATCCAATATTTTAATTATTCATTGACAAACATTTGCGGGACAAGCTTTTTTACAGCAGTTCTTGGCCTACAGAACATTTGATGAGATTATTATGATATATATTGTGTTGTCGTTCTATACTTATTGGGAAATTGATAGGCTTTATTATCACAATGTGTTTCCATGAAAAAAATTTGATTTGACCATTTTTGCAATCTACTGCACATTGTTTATTTCAGTATCTGATTTTTGTCTGGAGACCACCAGCATGTTTCAAACGATTTCTTTAAAGTCATGATATCAAGTTGAGCATTACTTTAATAACTCTGGATTACTGGTATTACTCAAACTGTTAGAAAATTAAATATTTAACTTTGTAGTGTAAGTAAAGGTGAGGGTTATAACCACTCATAAGAATTTCAATGCAACATTATATGACGATCGATGTGTGCCATCCCTTGCTACTCTTGATGTCAGTACAAAATGCTCATCTCTGTATGGTTCCGATGTTTATAGTTTATGTAGATAGATTCAGCAGTCACGTCGGTCAAACGTGCCATAATAATTGTGTTGAAGATATCAATATGACATTCATAATTATAAATCTTGTCGTTTTCATTCCCATGATGATCACTAAAGACATTGTTGTTCAGACCTATCTTTGGTAAAAGTTTGGATTCAAATTTCAAACTTGAATATCATTTCAGTTTTCATTAATGAAATGAAACATGTAGCATAATACATGAGCATTTATGTTTTTAATTATATATCTTTCAAAAACACAACTAAACTGAACAATAATGTCTTAGTGCTTTAACCACTGTTTAGATAATTGAAACCTCAACAAGACAAGACAAATAATTACTTTTCACATTTTATTGAGCACAAAAGTTATAGAATAAATGTTTTCCTCCTGAGATATCATTTTTTAAAAACTTCATCAACTAATGAAAAATTACTCAAATAAATCTTAAGTGTAAACAAATAATAAAATATATATTCTATAATTGATTAATGTAGCGCTGTAATAATGCAAATTTAAATGTAATTTACAAGGGTGTAATATTTAATGGGGGTAGATATATACTTTACAAGGGTGTACTATTTAATGGGTGTAGATATGTACTTTACAAGGGTGTAATATTTAATGGGGGTAGATATTTACTTTACAAGGGTTTAGTATTTAATGGGGGTAGATATGTACTTTACAAGGGTGTAATATTTAATGGGGGTAGATATGTACTTTACAAGGGTGTAATATTTAATGGGGTAGATATGTACTTTACAAGGGTGTAATATTTAATGAGGGTAGATATGTACTTTACAAGGGTGTAATATTTGATGGGGGTAGATATGTACTTTACAAGGGTGTAATATTTAATGGGTGTAGATATATACTTTACAAGGGTGTAATATTCAATGGGTGTAGATATGTACTTTACAAGGGTGTAATATTTAATGAGGGTAGATATGTACTTTACAAGGGTGTAATATTCAATGGGGGTAGATATGTACTTTACAAGGGTGTAATATTCAATGGGGGTAGATATGTACTTTACAAGGGTGTAATATTTAATGGGGGTAGATATATACTTTACAAGGGTGTAATATTTAATGGGGGTAGATATATACTTTACAAGGGTGTAATATTTAATGGGGGTAGATATATACTTTACAAGGGTGTAATATTTAATTGGGGTAGATATGTACTTTACAAGGATGTGTAATATTTAATGGGTGTAGATATGTACTTTACAAGGGTGTAATATTTAATGGGGGTAGATATGTACTTTACAAGGGTGTAATATTCAATGGGGGTAGATATGTATTTTACAAGGGTGTAATATAAGTAAATAAGTTTCGACAAACAATAAAGTTTTTCCGTTAAAGAATTATGAGTTTATTTGTCCATATACTTTAGTAGTTTAGAAACTTAAGTATAGACAGGCAATTAAATTATAGATTTAGATTTTAATAGTTGTTAAATTATAGTTGTCCTACATTAGTAGTTTAACAAGTTCAAAATTAAGGTCTATGGGTTCAAGAATTAAGAGTTTCATCTTATTAGTTGTATATAGATTTGTGAAGAATTGGGTTTTCAATGCAGGATCCACCCAATATTCAAGGACTTTAATATGCATAAGATTTAAGAGTTTAAGAGTCTGGGAATAAAGAGATTAAAGGAATAAAGGATTGCAACACTCAGAATATTAAAACAGATATATGCACTTTACACCATGTTTTAACATGCATACAGATATGTATTTGACTTAAATTACCTGTTTAAAGCATACATGAAGTCAAATGGATCTTCAACATTATGTCTTCTGGTGTTTGAGAAAGCACAGTTCTTGCATACAAAGTTCCAATCATTCTCGGACCACACAGTGATTATATCCTTGGTCATTGGCACACATTTAAAATGAATCCAACTATCACACATGGGACACTCTATAGAGTTGTTTCTACATCCCTCATTACATAAACAACATGGATATTGCTGATCCATGTTGTAGAGCAGTATATCTACCAACTCTGAATATGTTATGGTGATTCTAAGTTTGAAACATTTGTTTATAAGCATTCTCCCTTAATTATAGTAAAAACTTGTTTAGCTAGGTGACAATATACAGGTGACAACTGGCACAGACACAGTTACAATATTTGGAAGGACAATTATATGGTAGAAATTTTGTAAGATGCTGAAGTGAGTTATTAGTATGTTAACTTTTACAAAAAATGGATAATTTAAGTGTGTTTAATTTCAAGTTTTACAGTATTAGGTAAAATGAATGTTTCAGATATTTTGCTTCTATAGAAGAATGAAAAATGGTACATATCTGAAAAGTTTATTAATATCTAATAATTTTATGAACATGTATTTATAAAATCTGGGATTGCAAATATATATATACACTGTATATATATGTATGTATACATATTATTAGTTATTGAGGCAAAATGCAATCTCTCAGATACAATTGAATAAAATTCATGTATTGAATGTTGTCTTCGCTTTGATTTTATTTTGTTTTTAGATTACATGCCTACTTCACAAGGAAAAATCCATCTAAATATACGTATAGATATATATTGATGTGCAGTCCTGTGTATAAGCAAATTAAAACAACAATATGTCTTAGCCTTTACCTAATTATGGAAAACATTAAACATACATGTTTAGTACACTTGAAGTAGAATCTCTTGAGGTTTTCTTATGAATTGAAACCATCTAATGGACCATAATTTTTAATCATATTTTCACTGCGGCAAGTTTGAAATTTAGAAGCCCATCTGAATACACAACTGATGGTCTTATTCTCCTTGAACCTTTTTAGGGCCTCCATAGAATGTACATAAAATATTTTGCTTATATGATGCCCTCTTATCAGTTTTATGTTGTTTTTTTATTTCTTTTTTAAATTTACACATTTTGGAATATTGTGATTAATTATATATAATTCAAGGTTTATTACGAGTTTATTAGACATATTCTTATTTTGGTAAAATGTGCCATAATCATAAATAACATATTGCTTATGTAATATTTTAATGTTATTATGGAATATTTTATGTACTTAATATTAATTGCACAAGGCACAAAAGAAGAATAACATGCTCAGTACCTGATACAATATTTATCCCCCGCGAAACGCGGGATATTAAATTGGGCTCCGTCCGTCCGTCCGTGTGTCCGTCCGAGATTCTTTTCCGGGCTATAACTCCATTACTGCTCGACACAGCTCCTTGAAACTTTCTGAATATATCAGACTAGTGCCCTAATTGTGCCTTTTGCTATTGCGGACCTTCCATTTTCGGTATTTTTTCTGTCACCATGGAAACTTAGTCAAAAGTACAAATTACTGTTTCCTTTTGTTTCCAGCTATAGCTCAAAAACCGTTCGACGCAGCTCCTTGAAAATTTCTGTATATATCAGACTAGTGCCCTAATTGTGCCTTTTGCTATTTCGGACCTTCAATTTTTGTTATTTTTTCTGTCACCATGGAAACTTAGTCAAAAATACCAAATTACTGTTTCCGGGCTATACCTCCAAAACTGTTCAATGCAGCTCCTTGAAACTTTCTGAATATATCAGACTAGTGCCCTAGTTGTGCCTTTTGCTATTGCGGACCTTCCATTTTCGGTATTTTTTCTGTCACCATGGAACCTTGGAGACTTAATCAAAAATACCAAATTACTGTTTCCTAAATAACTCTTACTTTGAGCTTGATATACATGTATACATGTATTTGGGTTTTCATGCCAACTGCAGGGTGCGGGGAGATAATGCCAAGCTTTGCGGCTCCTTGTTTTAATTCATACTCATCTTTTCAGTTTTTAAACTGATGTTTAATGAACAGTTTAAGATTTGATTTATACCTGTTTTATTTAAATCTTAGGAAATTAAATCTTAAGTATATCTCACAGGTGAAAAAAGGAGGTTATAGGCAAAAGAAGAGTAACAAGCTCAGTACCTAGCTGATACAATATTTTTAATTCATAGTCATCTTTTGAGTTTTTATACTGATGTTTAATGAACAGATTAAGAAGATTTCATTTATACCCCCCCCCCCCCCCCCCCCCCCCCCCCCCCCCTGTGCTAGTTGGCTAGAAGGGTGAGGTGGAGTAATATATAAAATTTACGTATGGCAATGGCAAATTCATATTCATTTTGATAATTTACTTTTTATTCAGTTTTTCAGCAATACAATGTACATACATTATATATATGACTTGCTCATATTAACTGTTCACTCCTACACATCTAAACCAGATCAGTTACTGCAAAATCAATCACACACTGCATCACATACATGTATATGCACCCACCCAACTTCAAACACTTTGCTATAAAGAAAGAAAAACATTCATGTTTTCTTATTTCTGTAATACATATGTCATTTTTATTATCCACTTATAATTATATGCGTCACTCCATACATGCATACAAAATATGCCAGAAAACATATCACTGTTTTATATTTAATGTATACAATAAATATATCAAATATATACATGACCTTTTCAGTATTTCATTATCATTCACACACATGCACTCGCTATTTCTTGCATATTAGGTAATAGGTATTACATTGTACCATGGATTGTAAATTCTTAACTAGTGGGGTGACACCTAAAGGAGTGTCACAGAAAGAATAAAGTGTAGTTAGGGAAGATAACTCTGGATGAGCACGAAAGACAGAAAAAAATAAATGCTGAGGGTGATACAGAAATGTCCGTCTTGAGTTCAGAGGTTCCATGCACGAGTCCTGGTTTACATCAAAATCGTTCAATGTCAATATTTTGACCAATAAGAAGCATCAGCGTGGTTATATGGCAATGAATCCCATGTGGTTGAATTCGAATTCCCCTATTTACAAAAATGTACCATTTTGCATCCAGATCCATTGTCTAAACTTCGACCAATCGGAAGCCTTGGCAATGATACCCATGCAATGGAATTTGCAGTTCCCTAATACCAATATATACCATATACCAATGGTAATCGAAATCAAAGAATATCTAAATTTTCACCAGGCAGAGGCAAATAAGTCTGCGGCGGCCATCTTGGCTGACCGATCGGAAAATAAAAGATCAGTTGCAAACCCCATGACCTTTTAAGAACATTTGTGTCATTTTTTTTTTTTTAAGTGGGACACTAAATAGATTATTGGTTATCTTATAACACTGGTAACCCCAAAAACCTTTATTTCCTTTCCTTTAGCATAAATACCTTCACTTGCTCTTAATTTCCTCACTTTCACTTAATTTTCTCACCTGCACTTAATTTATTCGCGCGACATTTAAAACTCTCAAATACGTTTAAATATTAATACTGGCGATAGGAAATTGAAGGTTTGGGGATTACCACTGTAATAATTTTCATAATTCTTCAGTTTTCTGGAATATGACACATTAATTGATTATCAGACATCAATTGGCACCCAGCCTCAAAACGATCCTGCAATATACCGGTCAACGGTAGTGTTAAAAGTATACCAGTCAACCCCAGTGTTAAATGTATACCGGTCAACGCTAGTGTTTAATGTATACCGGTCAACAGTAGTATTAAATGTATACCGGTCAACGGTAGTGTTAAATGTATACCGGTCAACGCTAGCGTTAAATGTATACCGATCAACGCTAGTGTTTAATGTATACCGGTCAACGCTAGTATTAAATGTGTACCGGTCAACGCTAGTGTTTAATGTATACCGGTCAACGGTAGTATTAAATGTAAACCGGTCAACAGTAGTGTTAAATGTATACCGGTCAACGCTAGCCTTAAATGTATACTGGTCAACGCTAGTGTTAAATGTATACCGGTCAACGCTAGTGTTTAATGTATACCGGTCAACGCTAGTGTTTAATGTATACCGGTCAACGCTAGTATTAAATGTGTACTGGTCAACGCTAGTATTAAATGTGTACTGGTCAACGCTAGTGTTTATTGTATACCGGTCAACGCTAGTGTTTAAATGTATACCGGTCAACGGTAGTGTTTAATGTATACCGGTCAATGCTAGTGTTTAATGTATACCGGTCAACACTAGTGTTTAATGTATACCGGTCAACGCTAGTATTAAATGTGCACCGGTCAACGCTAGTGTTTAATGTATACCGGTCAACGCTACTATTAAATGTGCACCGGTCAACGCTAGTATTAAATGTATACCGGTCAACGCTAGTATAAAATGTGTACCGGTCAACGCTAGTGTTTAATGTATACCGGTCAACGGTAGTATTAAATGTATACCGGTCAACGGTAGTGTTAAATGTATACCGGTCAACGCTAGCCTTAAATGTATACCGGTCAACGCTAGTGTTTAATGTATACCTGTCAACGCTAGTATTAAATGTGTACCGGTCAACACTAGTGTTTAATGTATACCGGTCAACGGTAGTATTAAATGTATACCGGTCAACGGTAGTGTTAAATGTATACCGGTCAACGCTAGCGTTAAATGTATACCGGTCAACGCTAGTGTTTAATGTATACCGGTCAACGCTAGCATTAAATGTATACCGGTCAACGCTAGTGTTTAATGTATACCGGTCAACGCTAGTATTAAATGTGTACTGGTCAACGCTAGTGTTTAATGTATACCGGTCAGCGGTAGTGTTTAAATGTATACCGGTCAACGGTAGTGTTTAATGTATACCGGTCAATGCTAGTGTTTAATGTATACCGGTCAACGCTAGTGTTTAATGTATACCGGTCAACGCTAGTATTAAATGTGCACCGGTCAACGCTAGTGTTTAATGTATACCGGTCAACGCTAGTATTAAATGTATACCGGTCAACGCTAGTGTTAAATGTGCACCGGTCAACGCTAGTGTTTAATATATACCGGTCAACGCTAGTATTAAATGTATACCGGTCAACGCTAGTGTTAAATGTGCACCGGTCAACGCTAGTGTTTAATGTATACCGGTCAACGCTACTATCAAATGTATACCGGTCAACGCTAGCGTTAAATGTATACCGGTCAACGCCAGTGTAAATTGTTTACTGGTCAACGCCAATGTTAAATAAATATCCCGTTTTTGCCACTCACTACACTTAAGCTGGTTCCGGAATTTCAATTTCCGGATTTCTTGAAATTTTGCTTAACAACTCGTACAACCTAATCGGCCAATTAGCCGGTGTTTCACGTGAACCAAGTCCCTGTGTAGAATGCGTTTCTGTGGTTTGTATCTGTTTTCCCGAGTAAATACATGCAAGACATGAAACGGGTACTTTATATATGATACGAGGACAAAGAGTAGTGTGTTGAGATTTAGAAAATCACAAATACACACTGTAACTGAGAAAATAGAATGACGTAAGATTCTGGTGTAAAAAGGCGAGAATTCCCCAGGCGCGGGTTCCCCAGGCGGGGGTTCCCCAGTGCAGTGTAAATGTCGGAGTTACTGTCTTTCGATTATACGTACCCGTGTGACCTTAGCGGAAACTGTTGCATCACGGACACGACAGGAAAAAGAACATAACGTACCACATATGTAGAAACATGATTAATTATGTATTTTGGATATAGATGTTTGTGATAAATATGTCAAAAAAAAACAAAAACAAAAAAATTATAGAGAATTGTGTCTTTTGTATTTTCTCTGATATTGCAAAATTGTAAGAAATACTGGCAGTGACAGTATAATTACAAGCAGCTCACCGAGCGCTACAAGTTCAATCAGACAAACAGAACAGACTTAGTAACGTCACTCCTGACATACGTCCGTACATGTAATAGACTCTCCGGAATGTGTGACCTCGCGGTACATAGTACCTATGTTTAAAACCCTATTGTGACCGTTCTGTGATAGATACAGAAATACTAAAGATACAGTTTTCTTTGGAATTACATGTACTTGCGATGTGTGGAGTTTCAATACGTTCTCTTTATGCGTCAATTCTCTAGGCCGAGTTGTGCAGAAACCAGCAGTCAAAGTGTCGATTTTGGCGTGTTTGTACTCAAAATATCTCCATAACCAGATTATTCCTATATATACGGGATATGCCTGGACATACATGTAGATCACACCGAGTCTTTTAAGTGTGGAAAGTTTTATCAAAATGTATAGGGTCGCTTTTCAGTTAGCTCCAGAAAGTGGTCTGAATTAGCCGCATGTACATTACGTTCCGTCCTTCAATACACTACATTCCACACATTCTTGTGACGTAACACTCGTGACGTAACATCCGCCACCTCTCAATAAAATACGACCCTTTTTCAAAACCCTATTGTGGCCGTTCTATGAAAGATATAGAAAAACTAAAGATACGCTTTTCTTCAGAACTATCTCTTCTTGTTATGTTTGGAGTTTCAAATTTTTGGATTGAATCGCTGATTTTTAAGGACCGGTTAAACAGAAGCTACCGGTCAAAGTGACGATTTTGGCATGTTTGACCCAAAATATCTCATAAATACGAATGTCCACAGGGATACCAGATACATCCAGACCTAGATCGAGCCGAGTTTTACAATGGTTCAAAACCCTATCAAAATTGTATGTGTCATTTTTTCCACCCCCAAATCGCTACAATAGCCGGCAAAAATCGCGAATTAGCTCATACTATCATTACGTTCCGTAAGGAACGATAACGAGTTATCGTCCCTTACTACACTTCATTCTTTATTTTTGCATTATACAATTTCATGTTGAATTTGCGCATTATAATGAGAATGTTGGGATTATAAAACATCAACATGGTAATTATAAGGTATCTTATGAATGTGAATGAAAGTTATATTGTAAAAGAGAAATAATAAGATTTCTAAAAGGTTTCATGATTTCAATTCAACAACTTTTCTGTTGATTACTGAAATTTATGTCTTAATGATTGTTTTAAATTGAACAAATAACACATACGGTACGTTATGTACAACATTTAATCAATACACAACTGCATATAAAACTACTTCCACAATATTTTAAAAATGAGAACATCATACAAGTACATGTATACATACAAAATAACACATCTACATACATATATTGGCATATTTAAGGGCAACTCAGCTACATAAACACATTATACTATTCATCAACTCAGTTGGCACGTTGGTTTGTAACTGTAGGGACAATGTCCTGATTGCTACAAATATTTTGCGATTGTTCTGCTCACGTATAGAAGTGACACAGTGCAAGGAATTCTTGCAACGCCAATTAAACTGGTAGATGAAAAGTATAATGGGATGTATATTTATTAACCCTGTGACTATAGATACTGGCTGTAACTCTGTGGTTACATTGCTCCAGTAACGTGTTGGGTAAAATATTGACTACGAATTTGAATAATGTACATGTTGACCCTGTGACTATAGATACTGGCTGTAACTCGTTGGTTACATTGCTCCAGTAACGTGTTGGGTAAAATATTGACTACGAATTTGAATAATGTACATGTTGACCCTGTGACTATAGATACTGGCTGTAACTCTGTGGTTACATTGCTCCAGTAACGTGTTGGGTAAAATATTGACTACGAATTTGAATAATGTACATGTTGACCCAGTGACTATAGATACTGGCTGTAACTCGTTGGTTACATTGCTCCAGTAAAGTGTCGGGTATTTATACGATGTGACCTAACCCACTTCCCTTGCTCCTTACTGGCTGTAACATCAGTGGCTACATTGCTCCAGTAAATTTGGGTAGCGCTAGTCAAAATAGAATAAACTATGATGTACAAAATTGTTGCCAAATGTGATATAATAAAATAATTTACAAATTTTAGGGGTAATTGATGACAGTGAAAATTTAGTTAAATGTTTCATAATAGTCGTAGTTATTTTCCTTCAATATTATCTTCCCATTATTTAATACAGATTTGCATTTATAATAGAAGTAATACAACACAACAAATATGACATTTAACACTTACATATAATATTGGTTGTGTTATACCACTTCTATCATATTTACATAACTACCCTAAAGAAAATGTTCTAGAAGATTTTCCTTTACTTTCGGCATTTAACAAATGTGTTGTAAGGAAATCAGTAAAATAATGTGTTTGGGTGCTAGTTTCCAAATGTTTCTAACAATATCTGCATGATCCTACAGAGTACACACATTTCTGAAAATGGGAAGTAAATATTAAAGATCTTTACAAAATGATTTAGGATTGTACAAATGACACAAGATATTTATACCTTTAAATATAAATTAAGAGATAGATACAATCAATTATAGTTGTTTTATCCTAAGACATGATAATGATTCTCAGGGACTTAACAAAGTGATCAAAGGACCCGAAAGCGACCAAAAAACTATATTAGACCAGTTTATGTAAAACAACTATAGTTAATCAAGTATATCTAATCATCATATCATCACTACTTATACACTTAGTTAACACTTAGTTAGAAGTAGTATTTCCTATAACTTAAAAAAGACAGAATGTTTTAAGTATTTATTCATACAAAAAAGAAAACCTACAGAATAAAGATTTTTGCTCACCATCATCAGATGGAAGTACATAAACAATTCCTTTTAATTCCCATTTTTTTTTTAAAGTACTGCATGCCTAACAAATTCCCTTGGTCCCTACTTTTGCCTATTTATCTTTGAGTCTGATCAGGAAAACAAAATGTCTTAAAGGCAGCCAGTCCACCATAGGTTTCGACAGTTAAATCTGTTATTGATACATTTCCGAAAGTTTTTCTTAAGATCTAACTTAGACTTCATATGTAGGTTTCCCATATAATTAAATGAATTAAAGTAAGAGGGGAAAGAATGGAAAAGTAGAAAAGAGATCAATCTCAATGGTGGACTCCCAAGATCCCTCTGGGATATCTTGTTATACAGCTGATGGATTATGAATATTCTGATGATTTTTTTTAGAATAGATATTATTCATGAATCTGATTTTTAACAATGATGAATTTTTACTGAAGTTACACTGACATGTTGATTTCATTAAGAATTCAATTCCAATAATCCACTTATTGTTCTTGAGGCATAATCTAAATTCATTCATTCTAAAGTTATATGAGAAAAGATCTTACAGTAATATGCATATGTACCACTATCCACTGACATGATTGGGATTACTGTAGACTACACTCGCTTTGTGGATATTGACAGGCTATCATATTTATATATTAATTTTTGATTTTAGAATTATAATGGATATTTTATGACAGCATGGCACAAAAAGTCATCTGGACACTTTTTTGCAGTTTATCAAAAAATTAATTATGAAAATTATTAATTCATTGCCTTGTCTTCAATTCAATTCATTAATTACTTCAGGTTTGAAATATGGAATATTGGTGAGAATAAAAAATCACTATTTTTACAAATTGTTAAAATGATATTTTTTTTTTAAATACCACAAGTTCCACAACAGTTTTACATAGAGAATCAAACACAGTATTTCTATAGTTAAAAAAACTATAAATAACAAGAAATTCTTATATTAATTATAACTACACTGTATTTATAAGTATTTTTGCATGTGTTCAGATAATCCAGATTTCCGTTTTCCGGCTCTTTCTTTTACTCACACCCTATGCGAGCGACGCTGTTTACAATCTAAATGTGAAATTGCGAGGTTTAAAAAAAAAAATTCAAACACTTCCAGGTCACATAAACCCCTCATATTTCATACATTATTCAATTATCTACTGAAAACCAACCTTTACAGTCCGAGCTCCAAATTCTATATGCCTTACAAACATTTCATACATAGTCTTAAATTACAATTGTTACAATAAATCAAAAATTACCCAAAACATTATTTTTCAGAACAAACAATGAGATAACTAGCTCACATTTGTTCTGAGACTTCCGTGTCATACCTGGTCAGTTAGGTTTGTTTGGTTTGTTTGTTTTTAACGTCCTATTAATGCCAGGGTCATTTAAGGACATGCCAGGTTTTTGAGTTGGAGTAAAGCCGGAGTACCCGGAGAAAAACCACCGGCCTACGGTCAGTACCTGGCAACGGTGTCTTCCCACTCAGCCAACATATCCTATTTTAACATTGGGGGTAGGAACAATAGAGAACAATAGGCAATAATTACAGGTAATTATAAGTTATAGCCTGTTTTGGAGAAGTAATTGATTATCAGGTTACCTGTGTTACCTGTGTTACCTGTATTACCTGTATTACCTGTGTTACATGCTGTCAACAGTTTGTAGATAATGTATACTAAATATATATATCACAAATACTTTTATATAATTAAAAAATATTAAAATAGAATAACTCAAATTTTCATAAATTAGTGAAAATAATTCATTTTTCTATATTTTTCACTGTTATAAATTTCACACTTTATCATAATTATTATGTTTTATAAATAAAACAGAAAATACATTTGTTCAATTTTAACCTTTACACTGAAAGGGCACATTATCAATAAGTTTAAGTCAACGTTACCTGTTTCATTGTGATATATAACAGGTATATATACATGTAATCAGAGACTTGTATACTGATATACAAGTCTCTGCTATAATGTACTGAAGAGAAAACGATTAAAAACAAAACACTTTAACCGACATTATAATAGTTCAAGTAAAACAAATCATGTATGATCATGACGCACAAATCAGTATAATCCTAGAAATCACGGATAAAGTTCACAATATCACCAAAGTCAATTAATCATATCGGCGGTTCTCATATATGAAGTCTTAATTCACATACGAAATCATTCACGTAATAAATAGTTCAATCTTATTATTACAAAAAAACACTAGTCTATATAATTGTCACTTCCTTTAACACGAGTATATGGTAATCATAACCCTTGAAAGTTCAAGCTACTTTATGAAATTGAATGTTAAATTACACTTGTACATGTATATAATGTTTAGTATACACAAGTTCATTTTCTCAAAGTATATCATAATCCCTTTATGAAACTGAATGTTAATGTTCAGGAAACACAAGTTTACGATACACGGGTATATAATTGTCCTTTTCCTGGATTCAATACTCCAAGTGGACAAGATGTGAAGCTGCATCAGCATATGCAGTCACATCCATTGTGTTGTTTCATAGTCTCATCTTGAGAGAGAGTCTCGATTCCAGTTGGGGATATTTCCTCTTCTTTGCGCATGGTTTACCTCCAACTTGATACTCTACCATTCTCCAAGAGGTCAACCCTAATCTGGGCATTTGCCATTGCAATCTATAATCTATTTTCAGTAACGTCAAGTACAGCAAGTGTTCAGAGAAAAATAACTAATGGAATTGGTAAAATGATTGGACCAAGGTGTATACTGTTTATTCTAATTTTGAGGGAATGATAATTGATTGTTTTTTATTGGTTATATACACATACTCTGATAAACAGTTTTGACTACATATCATGGAAGTTTGTGCCGTTAACTCTTTATGTGATTATAACAAAATGCACCTTTATTTTTTTTTTGAAACAATAACTCAATTAGTAAGAATTAGTTGCTTATTATAAATAGTAATCATATCTTATTGAAAGGGGGAAAACAAGAAAAAATGATTGAAGGTACACTTTATATCATTGGTACCTGTATATGGTGCATTTTTAATTATGAAAGATTTTTTCCATTATTTCATTTTTAAAGTGTTGTGTAATATCATTATCAATATAAATAATAAATTATCACTATAATGTATTCTGTTATTAATACGTATATATGAATGTATATTTTACTTTTAAAGGTATTCTTAAACATTTCCTTCACTTTTATTGTTAGTCACCTTTGAGTCCCATGTATACGTATACTGAAACAGGCTATACCTACATTTTCCACAGGTAAACTCAGGTAATGTTTATATAGCAAAAACAACATGTTGGCTGAGTGGGAATGAACCCTGGCAACTACCCCTTATAGGTTTCGAACTCACAACCCAGAGGTGGAGGGCTAGTGTTTAAGTGTCGGGACACCTTAACCACTCAGCCACTGCGGCCCCGTTACCTGGTCAGACCAGTTCCGTAACTTCAAAGGCTAAATGGACATGCATATCAAATGATATTGCATATGAGTTAATCCGATTAATGGCTAAAAGAAATAGAATATGTCAAAGTTAAAAGATAAACAGATGTACAAAAATGAAATTAAATGTAATAAAATTCACACAGCAAGATTAAATAGCAAACGTTTGTAGATAGAAATGCAAATGATTATTCATTTGAAACATCTGATTTATGAAATTGAAATGTTAAATCAATGTCCGCTAATAACACTAATGTCATAAAATCCTTTGTGAGATATTTAGGAACCACGGAACCAAATGATTTCCCATAGGCGGTAATATTAACGTTTATCACTCTCCTGCTTAAATGGAGTTTTCAACGTCCATAATGATTCTCAGCCTATAGACCATTGATATTCAAATGATTGACCTTATTATGATATTATATTACATCATAGCTCATCAAGGTCAAAGATGTTTCATGTTAAACCCATTTCTTAAATTAATGCCAGATGAGCAATACAGGCCCATTGGGCCTCTTGTGTTATCTGACCATTGAGGTGAATAAATTACAACAACAAAACCAGTCTGAAATTCACAATTTAATAACTCACAGAACCCTTGATGATATTCTTGGTGTTAGCTGGGTCTCTGTTCTCTATGAGATTTAAAAGACCGTCATCGCCTATGTCTTCAAACTACGGAAGCGTATTAGGCTCACATCGGAGTATGTTTTTCATGGCATGCGAAAATATTTTATCTGGCGGCCGCCACTTATTATCTGGCGGCCGCCAATTATTATCTGGCGGCCGCCACTTAATTATCTGGCGGCCGCCACATATTTATCTAATTTATCTAATCGTAATTTACGTCATCAAATTCATTTCCCGCGAATTTATTTGGAAATCTAAATCAACACTTAAAATGAAATGAAGAGAAAGAAATAAAAAATGTCTGAATAGAAATATTGTGATCAGTATTGAGTGCAACATTAAAAATCCATCATAAATAATTGCTTCGATTCGCTAACCTAAAGCATAAGTAATTGAAATCAAATTATTTTAAAATTCATCTTTCGTTTCTATTATAATCTTAAAATTTGCATCACAAGATCGTTTAGAAGCTTTGGAGTACTGACTCTTTCAAATGCACAGATGCTTTGATTTGAACAAAGATGGCGACCAGAAGCTGTGTGGCGGTTTGGATTGGAATAAAATTCCGTATATTTCGGCAAGTAAACATCGTACAATGTTCCCGTGTGGTCAAATCATCTAATTTTGTCATTATGTATTCAGAACAGTTGTTGTTTAGTCGCTACGGTCATTAACATAAAAATTCGGATTATTATATAAATACTTATTTAATTAATGTTCATTATAGAATTAAAATGTTCATTCTATAATTAAAATGTTCCATAATTAAATTCCTAGTGTATGCTCTGTTAATGAATCTTTTTAATAACTCTTTACACTCCTCTTCATAATTCGTATCTTCACTACATATCTTCCTCACCCGCAATGCTTGTGCAAACAGTCTATTGTTCTTCTGGTGTGCCTGTGCTTAGGGCCACTCTTAAGTTACAAATTTTCTTAATTAATGTATCTTAACTTACACAAGAACAGAAAAATACTCAGGTTTAAGTGTATTTTCTTAACATAGTAAGAGAGAGAGAAGACGCGAATAGCACAATGACTGACCCTGAACTAATACAGCGGTATTGGGTTTTCTTAGACACGTCATTTTTTCTTCTTTGCATGTCTGTCCATTTCTTTTGATCACATCTATTGATCATGATGATGGAATTTACTCCACTTGAGAAAGTTCTGTAGTAGTTTATAGCTATCATATACCGCTGTACTGTAGTAGTTTATAGCTATCACATACTGCTGTACTGTAGTAGTTTATAGCTATCACATACTGCTGTACTGTAGTAGTTTATAGCTATCACATACTGGTGTACTGTAGTAGTTTTATTATAACTATCACATATTGCTGTACTGTAGTAGTTTAAATTTATAGCTATCACATACTGCTATACTGTAGTAGTTTTATTATAACTATCACATACTGCTGTACTGTAGTAGTTTATAGCTATCACATACTGCTGTACTGTAGTAGTTTATAGCTATCACATACTGCTGTACTGTAGTAGTTTTAGTATATCTATAACATACTGCTGTACTGTAGCAGTTTTATTATATCTATCACATACTGCTGTACTGTAGTAGTTTATAGCTATCACATACTGCTGTACTGTCGTAGTTTAGCTATCACATACTGCTGTACTGTAGTAGTTTATAGCTATCACATACTGCTGTACTGTAGTAGTTTATAGCTATCACATACTGCTGTACTGTAGTAGTTTCACAATGTTATACCCAAACACTGCCCACAGGACATCCTTCCTGTCTACACCTACAGCCCATGTCCAGTCTCTCTCTCTGTGTATGATCCTGAGGAACTCACCACCTCCACTGAGGAGTAGGACCCTGTCGTTGTTATAGTCCCTTATGATGAGGTTCCCCACACTATCATACACCACACTCTGGGGGTTAAATGTTTTACCTCCTGTTTGTGATGTTTTATATGTACTGGGGATGTCACCTCTGTATACAAACAGTTCCTGTAAGTTAGTATCCATAACAACAACATGTTGGTTTCCATCACCACCATGTCTTTTATCACTGAAATCAATCACTGCGACATTGTGAGTGACAGGACACTCTGTGATCCTCCCTGGTGTACACACTAATGGTTTCTCAGTCCCTACAGCCATTGTAGTGAGCACCATCTGACCTTGTGTGGTAAATTTAGAGATGTGTTTGACCATGCCTACAATGACATGGTTACTGGCTGTAACACATAAACACCTGGGTTCCTCCTTGGTTCTGAATCTGTGTGTTAGTTGTCCTGATACCAGCTCCAGGATGTTGTTTTCTCTGTCACAGACCCACAGTCTTCGTGTTGTTGGTGACAGACTGATGTCATTGATCACAGCCTTTTGTGTGACCTTCTGTATTACTGTACCCTTCCTGTCCAGGAGAGTTAATGTTCTTACTGTTGTCACTGGTCCAGGCATGGTCATCAGTGGTGGGACATATAGATCTAATGATACATGGAGACTCCCACTCCTCCACCACCTTGGTCTCTGACAGTAGTTTATACCTTGTCACTGCTTTCTTCCCTTTATCTCCTGATTGTTGTTGTGTAGAGGACTGTCCCTGACCATCTGATGTTGAGACTGACCGATCCTGGTCAGTTGATGTTTGACCTTGACCTGAGATGATAACTTTCCCTAAAGCAAGCTTTAGGTGACCTTGAGGACTTTTGTTTGGAGTGAAGCTGACATTACCCAGGACAGGTTTTACAGGGAAATGTATTTGGGAATCTATTTCACATCTTGTATCATAAATGTTTAAGTCAGAACCCTGCTGAAGTGCTGTCTTACATTCCTGTATTTGTTGTTTGAGTTGTTTGTCGTACATCTCCAGGTCCTGTTTGTATTTCTGTATCAGCTTTGAATTGTCCTCTTTCATTTTCTGATAAAGAGAGAGTGTCTCTGCTGTGAGCATGTCAAGGTCTTGTTTTAGTTTGTTTGTTTGCATCCTCAACTGATGTGACAGTTTCTCAAATGTACTGTCATTGTCTCTAAGGAGTGTATCAGTAGAGGTGATGTATTTACCAATTTGTACCTGGTCATTTTGTTCTGTTCTGTCAATAAAGTTTTTAATATCTTGTTTCTTCTGAGGAGTGATTTCACTGAGCTGACAAAGGGGATGGCTTTTGTGAATAGAGGAAAGGCATTTTGGACAAACCAATTCTTGACATTTTTCACAATAGAATTCCAGTTCTTTCCCCTTGTGATGAACACAGGTTGTCTGACCTTTTGTACGGATAGGTATTTTAGCTGTTGCCATTCTGAAAATGTTATAGCAACACTCTACTATTATCAAGCCAGTCTAGTTGTATATGTTTATATAAAATAGTAATAAAACACAAGAGAATAACTACCTCGTGGTCACTGATGTTACAGAGTAATTGTGATGATCCAAGTGGTCTACCCTCAGTGTCAGAACGTTAACTTACAAAGTTCATGTTTCTCTACTTCAGAATTCACAGGCACACTGATTAACACTGTCCATATTTCTCTACCTTCAGAATTCACAGCCACACTAATTAACTTCCTTCTTGTCCTGTCATGTTGATCAATCGTGTTACTCTCTGACTAAAGATTTTCAGTTTGCACCAGGATTTAAACTCCATAAGTTTGTTATTTTCAGACCGAAAATTCCAGTTTTTACCAAAATCTAAATCAACTGAAATAAATCTTTCTGATGGGTAAATAAGGTAACTAAATGTCGTATCTGGGGACATACGCCCACAGGAATGTGTGTAGATCTACCTGTTGAGGTGTTATCTAATATACTTCCTGGTTGTGTGAGGTTACCGACAGACATACACTGGTGTATAGAATATAGATTGTGTGGGTCATGTTTATAAACCATGATATTTAAATACCTACAGTTCACGTTAGGTATGTGTACTGGGTAATACGACATACCTGTACTGTAGGTATATATACCTGTGTATTGGGTAATAAGACATACCTGTACTGTGGGTAGATAATCCTGTGTATTGGGTAATAAGACATACCTGTACTGTGGTTATATACATCTGTATATTGGGTAATAAGACATACCTGTACTGTAGGTATATATACCTGTGTATTGGGTAATAAGACACACCTGTACTGTAGGTATATATACCTGTGTGTTGGGTAATAAGACATACCTGTACTGTGGGTAGATACATCTGTGTGTTGGGTAATAAGACATACCTGTACTGTGGGTAGATATACCTGTGTGTTGGGTAATAAGACATACCTGTACTGTGGGTAGATACATCTGTGTGTTGGGTAATAAGACATACCTGTACTGTAGGTAGATACACCTGTGTATTGGGTAATAACACATACCTGTACTGTGGGTAGATACACCTGTGTGTTGGGTAATAAGACATACCTGTACTGTGGGTAGATACACCTGTGTGTTGGGTAATAAGACATACCTGTACTCTGGGTATATACATCTGTGTATTGGGTAATAAGACATACCCGACTGTGGGTAGATACATCTGTGTATTGGGTAATAAGACATACCTGTACTGTGGGTATATACATCTGTGTGTTGGGTAATAAGACATACCTGTACTGTGGGTAGATATACCTGTGTGTTAGGTAATAAGACATACCTGTACTGTGGGTAGATATACCTGTGTGTTAGGTAATAAGACATACCTGTACTGTGGGTAGATATACCTGTGTGTTAGGTAATAAGACATACCTGTACTGTGGGTAGATATACCTGTGTGTTAGGTAATAAGACAAACCTGTACTGTGGGTAGATATACCTGTGTGTTAGATAAGATTGGGTAAAATTTCTTGCTTTTGTTCTCAAAGAGTCAACAGTGTAAACTAAGGTTTTGTGTTTAGTTCTAGGTGTGTCATGCGTTGTATAGCTGAATGCAGTACACTATTTGGTTTAAACAGTATTTTATTGTTCAAATATTTACATAGAATATTACACAAACAGAACAGTAAAGAATTCGGAAAGAAGTACTTTCGTACTTATATAAATCCGTCTTCTCTTTGAGACAGGCAGATAACATAATAAGCAGATATCATGTTGAGCTACAGACATACAACTTGTACGTATGTAGATCAGCATGACTCTGGCCCGTACGCATATAAATAAAGTAATCTCAGCAGAGAATTTGCAATACTGTCGAAATTAACATACAATGGTAATAAACAGTAGTTATACATTAATACATAGGTTAAGAAATTATCTCATTAGTACTAATCTATTTGTATATATTTCTATATGTATTTAGTACACTATTTACCAGCATTTCTACCATTTCGTATTTTTTGGGTAAAAACCTGAAGTATCTGGACTTAAAAGTAAATCAATGAATTTTATTAGTTTTTCAAATACAAGATGTATATCCTTGAGTACCCATGTAAAAAGCTTAATATATTGACAAAGCAAGACAGGCAATGTATAATAACGTGTAATTCTTATTTTCCAATAATTGGTACATGGTGGACTAGTAGATTTCTCATTTAGGCGAGCTGTATATCTTTTTTTATGTCAGACTACTAGTCATGGCCTGGGCTAGTGATTGAAAAGAAGTGTGCATCTTCATCATTTCATCATTTGTGCATCTTTTTGATACAAACAGAGCGTGCCATTTGATTAAATACATTGACAGATGTGATTTTTACAACACCATACTGTAGTACTACTTCCACTGTACTTCTTGATTATCAACTGATTAGTTCATACTTTTCAAAAGTTTGAAAAGCATTGCTGTCGAGTACAAGACTCAAATTTATAAATTTTAGCTATTGGCTGTGATATTGTATGAGAATGTTGATTTTATTGTGTCATACATTATTAGCTCACCTGCCCGAAGGGCAAGTGAGCTTATGCCATGGTGCGGCGTCCGTCGTCCGTCCGTCTGTCTGGCCGTCCGGCCGTCCGGCGTCAACTTTTTCATTTAAACAACTTCTTCTCAATAACCAAGAGGCCCAGGAACTTCATATTGGGCCTGTAGCATACTGGGGTGAAGGGCTACCAAGTTTGTTCAAATAATTGACCTTGACCTTCATTCAAGGTCACATGGGTCAAATAGGCTATAATCTTCAAACAACTTCTTCTCAATAAGCAAGAGGCCCAGGGACTTGATATTGGGCATGTAGCATGCTGGGGTGAAGGGCTACTAAGTTTGTTAAAATAAATGACTGTGACCTTCATTCAAGGTCACATGGGTCAAATAGGCTATAATCTTCAAACGACTTCTTCTCAATAACCAAGAGGCCAAGGGACTTGATATTGAGCCTGTAGCTTGCTGGGGTGAAGGACTACCAAATTTGTTCAAATAAATGACCTTGACCTTCATTCAAGGTCACACTGGTCAAATAGGCTATAATCTTCAAACGACTTCTTCTCAATAACCAAGAGGCCCAGGAACTTGATATTGGGCCCGTAGCATGTTTGGGTGAAGGGCTACCAAGTTTGTTCAAATAAATGACCTTGACCTTCATTCAAGGTCACATTGGTCAAATAGGCTATAATCTTCAAACAACTTCTTCTCAATAACCAAGAGGCCCAGGGACTTGGTATTGGGCCTGTAGCATGCTGGGGTGAAGGGCTACAAAGTTTGTTCAAATAAATGACGTTGACCTTCATTCAAGGTCACATGGGTCAAATAGGCTATAATCTTCAAACGACTTCTTCTGAATAACCAAGAGGCCCAGGGACTTGATATTTGGCCTGTAGCATGCTAGGGTAAAGGGCTACAAAGTTTGTTCAAATAAATGACCTTGACCTTCATTCAAGGTCACATGGGTCAAATGGGCTATAATCTTCAAACAACTTCTTCTCAATAAGCAAGAGGCCCAGGGACTTGATATTGGGCATGTAGCATGCTGGGGTGAAGGGCTACAAATTTGTTCAAATAAATGACCTTGACCTTCATTCAAGGTCACATTGGTCAAATAGGTTGTAATCTTCAAACGACTTCTTCTCAATAACGAAGAGGCCCAGGGACTTGGTATTGGGTCTGTAGCATGCTTGGGTGAAGGGCTACCAAGTTTGTTCAAATGAATTGCCTTGACCTTCACTTAAGGTCACATTGGTCAAATAGGCTATATTCTTCAAATGACTTCTTCTTAATAACCAAGAGGCCCAGGGACTTGATATTGGGCCTGTAGCATGCTTGAGTGAAGGGCTACAAAGTTTGTTCAAATGAATGACCCTTGACCTACATTTAAGGTCACAGGGGTGAAATCGGCTTAAATCTGTAAAAAATAATTTTGCGATAGCCAAGAGCCTCCTAGACCAGATATTAGGCCAATAAAATGCTGGAATGAAGGACTAGAAAATTTATTAATATGAATAAACCTAGCTTACTATGATAATCAGCATAGTATCTGTAGAAATGACCTCAATCAACTTCAAAGTTGCTGTAGAGCCAGGTGAGCGATACAGGCTCATTGGGCCTCTTGTTATTATATATATTATTTTCCATTCAAGCAACTTCTTCTCAATAACCAAAAGGCCCAGAGACCTTATATTGGGCCTGTAGCATGCTGTGGTGAAGGGCTACCGAGTTTGTTCAAATGAATGACCTTGACTTTCATTCAAGGTCACAGGGGTCAAATATGCTTAAAAAAAATTAAATGACTTCTTCTAAAAAGCCAAAAGACCCAGGGACTTGATATTGGGTCAGTAGCATGCTGGGGTGAAGGGCTACCAAGTTTGTTCAAATGAATGACCTTGACCTTCATTCAAGGTCACAGGAGTCAAAAAGGCTAAAATCTTTAAACGACTTCTTCTCAATAACCAAGAGTCCCAGAGACCTAATATTTGGCCTGTAGCATGCTGGGGTGAAGGGCTCTCAAGTTTGTTTAAATGAATAATGAATGACCTTTCCCTTCATTCAAGGTCACAGGAGTCAAAAAGGCTAAAATATTTAAACGACTTCTTCTCAATAACCAAGAGTCCCAGGGAGTTGATATTGGGTCTGTAGCATGCTGGGGTGAAGGGCTTTCAAGTTTATTCAAATGAATGTCCTTGGCCTTCATTCAAGACCACAGGAGTCAAAAAGGCTAAAATCTTTAAACGACTTCTTCTCAATAACCAAGTGTCCCAGGGAGTTGATATTGGGTCTGTAGCATGCTGGGGTGAAGCGCTACCAAGTTTGTTCAAATGAATGACCTTGACCTTCATTCAAGGTCACAGGAGTCAAAAAGGCTAAAATCTTTAAACGACTTCTTCTCAATAACCAAATGTCACAGGAGTCCAAAAGCTAAAATCTTAAACGACTTCTTCTCATACCAAGTGTCCCAGGGAGTTGATATTGGGTCGTGTAGCTGCTGGGTGAAGCGCTACCAAGTTTGTTCAAATGAATTACCTTGACCTTCATTCAAGGTCAAAGGGGTCAAAAAGGCTGAAATATTTAAACGACTTCTTCTCAATAACCAAGAGTACCATGGAGTTGATATTGGTTCTTTAGCATGCTGGGATGAAGGGCTACCAAGTTTGTTCAAATGAATGAACCTGACTCACATTCAAGGTCACGTCAATCAAGTATGCTTAAATCTTTAAATGACTTTTAGTGAATAGCTTAAGTGCCGAGAGACATTATATTGGTCCTGCATGTAGCATGCTATCAAATAACTGCAGGATCCATATATGAAAAGATCACTGCATTGCAGGTGAGCGATTCGGGCCCATTGGGCCCTTGTATATTATCTATTACCAGATGTGATGATAGAAATGTACAATGTACGTCACTCATAACAACTTGTTGTTATTCAATCGGATAACCTCGGGCCTTTCCGGCAAGCTTGGAAAAACACCTCGGATACATATGGCGGAGTGATATGCAGATTTGCCGACTATTGGCTTCGCCGGAAAATGTTTTGCATGGTAGTGCACCGGCGGATGGCATTGCTAATGACAGCAATATGGCTAGACTGGATTACCTGGCTTAGTACTATTTCTCTCTGCTAGGCTGCGCTCATGAATTTGTATTTTCGAAGCAAAGCCTAGCAGAGAGTAGAAAAACTATGGCAGGTAATCCAGTCTAAAATATAGGGCCTCAGACCACAATTAATTTCCCTCTTTGTTTTACCAAAGAAAAAAAAATCGAAATTAAAATATTTCAGAATCTTGCAAACAAGAGGCCCAGAGGGCCTGTATCGCTAACCTGGATTTCATGAGATATGAAGTAAGAATGATGATTAAGTATATTTGTCACTGGTATTGCTATGTCATCATAGGCATTTTATATGGGTGTGTGAGGTTTTAATGCCAAAAAATGCATTAATCCATGAAATGAAATTGACTTTTGGCGCAACCCCATGCTACCACACAAATGTGAGTGATATTCATTGTTAAGTTTCAGAAAAGAAGTTGTACCAATTGACCCCTTTTGACCCCTCCCTCTGCACCCCGGGGGGTCAATTCCTTCCTTTATGAAATTTTGAATCCTTACCCAAAAGGATGCTACAAGTCAAATATGAAGTTGTTCATATCCGTTTAGCCAAATTGACTCCTTTTGCCCCCCCCCCCCCCCCCTTCAGCTCCCTGGTGGGGTCAACCCTAATCCCTTTCCCATGGCCATGCTACCATACAAATGTGAGTGATATCCATTGCTTAGATTCAGAGAAGAAGTTGTTTATATCAATTTAACCAAAATGACCCCTTTTGGCCCCGCCTCTCAGCCCCAGGGGAAGTCGGCCCCAATCTTTCTACAATTTTGAATCCCGACCCCTATGGGATGCTCACAGTCAAATATGAGCAATATCTATTGCTTGGTTTCTGAGGAAAAGTTGTTCATATCAATTTAGCCAAATTGACCCCTCTTGGCCCCGCCCCTCAGGCCCCCGTGGGGAAAGCCCCAACCATTTGTACAATTTTGAATCTCCACCCCATAGTGATGCTACCACGAAAATATGAGCAATATCCATTGCTCGGTTTCAGAGAAGAAGTCGTTTATATCAATAAAGCCTAATTGACCCCTCTTGGCCCCGCCCCTCAGGCCCTTTGGGGGCAGCCCCATTATTTGTACAATTTTGAATCCCCACCAAATAGTGATGCTACCACGCAAATATGAGCAATATCCATTGCTCGGTTTCAGAGAAGAAGTTGTTTATATCAATATAGCCCAATTGACTACATTTGGCCCCGCCCCTGGGGGTTCAGCCCTTCATTTGTACAATTTTGAATCCCCACCTCATAGTGATGCTACCAGGCAAATATGAGCAATATCCATTGCTCGGTTTCAGAGAAGAAGTTGTTTATATCAATGTAGCCCATTTGACCACATTTGGCCCCGCCCCTCAGGCCCCTGGGGGGTCAGCCCCATCATTTGTACAATTTTGAATCCCCACGCCATAGTGATGCTACCAGGCAAATATGTGCAATATCCATTGCTCGGTTTCAGAGACGAAGTTGTTTATATCAATATAGCCCAATTGACCACATTTGGCCACACCCCTCAGGCCCCTGGGGGGTCAGCCCCTTTATTTGTACAATTTTGAATCCCCACCCTATAGTGATGCTACATGTATCAGGCAAATGTGAGCAATATCCATTGTTTTGTTTCAGAGAAGAAGTCGTTTAGATCAATATAGCCCAATTGACCACATTTGGCCCCGCCCCTCAGGCCCCTTGGGGGTCAGTCCCATCATTTGTACAATTTCGAATCCCCATCTCATATTGAAGCTACCAGGCAAATATAAGCAATATCCTTTGCTCGGTTTCAGAGAAGAAGTCGTTAATATTTATAGAGCCAAATTGACCCCTTTTGGCCCCGCCCTACAGACCCCTAGGGGGTCAGCCCCACCATTTGTACAATTGTGAGTCCCCACCCCACAGGGATGCTTCTGACCAAATTTGGTCAAATTCTGATCACTGGTTATGAAGAAGAAGTCAATTGTTGAGGGACGGACGGACGACAGACGGACGGCGGACGCCACGGTCCTTCGGACCAGGTGAGCTAAAAATCTGGCTTTCACATCATGTTGTAGAACTATTCAAGCTGAACCTACAGTGAGCTAGAAAGTACCTCATGACCGGCATTTAAGACAGATATTTATATTTAAGTGTAACCACCCCACTATGTTGTGGGAAAATCCGGAAAATCACAAAATATTACTACTCAAGCCTTATAACTCACTGTGTCCTGCCACACAAACAAACATGGAAATGGTGTCAAAACAAAATTCTATCACTAGATTAAATATTGCACTATAAATCTATGCTAAAATTATGCCCATATCTGTAACAGCAAAGTCAGGAAAAAATATTTAGCAACAGTCCTGAAATTTCCATATGTACAACGACCCGGAAGTATAATTGTGGTCCGAGGCCGTATGTCGGACTTCAGTCAGGCAGTAGAGGTAGCGAAGCGGGTATTGGGGATTGATGTTAAATGGAAAGAAAAGCAAACAGAATCGCTAAGACATCTTTACATAGGAAAGGACTTTATAACTGTTTACCAACTGGGTATGGTAAGAGTCTTATCTACCAGCTGCTGTCATGGATGTTTCATATGAAGTATGACCAGGAGAGACACCTATGATTGTTTTGGTGATTTCCCCAATCACTTCACTGATGGAGGATCATGGAGTTGTGGGAGAAAGGTGTCTCTACATGCTTCTTGAACATCCATGGCAGTGGTGGTAGATACACTCAGATGACTGCCTCTGTAGACGACGACAGCGACCTACTCGAAGACAGTGGTGGTAGATACACTCAGATGACTGCCTCTGTAGACGACGACAGCGACCTACTCGAGGACAGTGGTGGTAGATACACTCAGATGACTGCCTCTGTAGACGACGACAGCGACCTACTCGAGGACAGTGGTGGTAGATACACTCAGATGACTGCCTCTGTAGACGACGACAGCGACCTACTCGAAGACAGTGGTGGAAGATACACTCAGATGACTGCCTCTGTAGACGATGACAGCGACCTACTCGAGGACAGTGGTGGTAGATACACTCAGATGACTGCCTCTGTAGACGACGACAGCGACCTACTCGAGGACAGTGGTGGAAGATACACTCAGATGACTGCCTCTGTAGACGATGACAGCGACCTACTCGAGGACAGTGGTGGTAGATACACTCAGATGACTGCCTCTGTAGACGATGACAGCGACCTACTCGAGGACAGTGGTGGAAGATACACTCAGATGACTGCCTCTGTAGACGACGACAGCGACCTACTCGAGGAAGATGTATATCTTTTGAAGGGTGTTAGTCTAAACGAGGTAGCGAGGGGAGATTTCACAATTTTATATAGGCATCCAGAGGCTTTGGGAAACAGGAAATTACAGGGAATTTAGCGTTCACGTACATATTCCAACCGTGTGTCAATATGTTTTTTAAGCATTTGCTTTGCCTTAATTCTCTTGCTTATCAACCATTTTGATTTTCTTTTAGTTTTTGTTTCATATTGGTGACTTTTTTGGTTTGGTATTCATTTGCCACCGGGTTCGAGTCCCGGAAGTCATTTGGGACATAAAAAGAAAATCGAAATGTGTTCTAGCTGTATTATTAAATGTATATGGTAAAATAAGAAATTAGTCTGTAATATTTTACATCCAATTATGTGCTCTTTGCAGTAGATTTCATTTATTTTACTCAAAAGAATATGAACTGGCTTTGTTAATCGTCAAAATAGAATTTAATCAAAAATATTGCATTTAATGCTGCCATATATTATTATATTAGTATACATGTATAATACAATGAGAAAAGAATATTCACATAACATTCTGGAGTATATTGAAATGTGTATGACTTCAGTGATATGTACCAACCTTGTACCTAACTAGTTCACTTCTAATTCTAGTACTACGGTATAGTATATACTGTACATACGACTAATTGAAGATTTTGTCACTGAAGGGGTTTGCAACTCAAATGACAGACTATGTAATATGTATTAATCAGAGATAGTAATATAATATATCGTAGGATAGATCTAATGATTCAAAGATTGTGTTAACAGGGGTGATGAGTTTCGTCCAAGCTTTAAGAGACTAGGGGAATTAACCTGTTTGTATGATGACATCCCTCACCTTGCAGTAACACTTACTCCAGCTTCCATAAAGGATCTTGAAAAGGTTTTGCAATACAAAGACCCAGTCATTGTTAAACTTAACCTTGATCGTCCCAACATATCTATAAATGTGAAAACTAGATTACCAAATATCAACAAATGTGACAAGTATGATCAACTCATAATGCCTATTGTTGAGGAATTGAAAATGAGCTTGAGGCGGATTCCTTTGACAATTGTGTATGTAGAAAGTTTGGATGCTCTGGGATACTACTATCAGGTATTGAGTCATCATTTGAAAGAGCAACAGTATTACCCTATACATGACAAAAAAACAGAAAACAAACCCTTGAGGTATCATTTGTCCTGGTTAATTCCCATTGATTTTTCCTGTCCTTCCTTCAACCAAGTCTTTTCCTCTTGATTGATACCGAACTCTTTAATTATATTTCTTTTGGACTCGGCTGATAGAGTCAGGTGAATCATCCTCGATACTCCAGGGGTAACAATCACTCATATGCTCGATCTTTTCTCTTAAAGAGAGCTGCAGAAGTGATTGTAACCCCAGGAGTATTGAGGATGCTATAGACTATACAGTAACAATTTATTATGCAAATGAAACAAAGACAACATGCATCATTGCTTTGAATGATAGCTTGTATATATATTTCTCAATATTTTTAACTGTTGGTCATGATAAAAGATCAATATCTGTACAATCTATTTTATCATTTATATATACTCCCTCTTTACTCCCGAGTTGTCATGATCTCTGCAAGAGTTGTACCTTTCACATTCACTTTCAGAGCTGGATTCACCATATGAAGACATGAGGCGTCTCGCCAATTAAATGGAATTATTTCTTTCAATTATAATTGTGTTTGTCTTACATGATTTATGAAATGGTTCCTGGTGACATATTGCCAGTTCTACCAACGAACCATGGATTCTCATCAAAACAAATAATAAAAACTGAATAAAATTGAAAAGAAATAAATGCATTATGACACAAAAGAAATCTGAAATGAATAATAACTGAAAATTGTAATGCACAAATACAAGAAATCAAAGGTAAGTCATATAAATTGTTACATAAAAGTAATTACAAATGTATGTCAGATTTAGTATACGTATATGTATATTTAAAATGAATTTTCTGCAGTACATAAATTACATTCAAATTAATTAACTATAAACAGTATTTTGTTATTGTTAGATTTATACATTTGTATAATTTGGTCTACATTTCTATTTCTATTTAAACAATTAATACTGCAAACCTCATTGTCTGTATGATATCTGATTACAAGGGAAGAGTAGAATTTCTGGATTACAGTGGCCTTGTTGTTCCGGCTATGATTATACAGTGGCCTTGATGTTCCGGCTATGATTACAGTGGCCTTGTTGTTCCGGTTATGATTACAGTGACCTTGATGTTCCGGGTATGATTACAGTGGCCTTGTTGTTCCGGCTATGATTACAGTGGCCTTGTTGTTCCGGGTATGATTACAGTGGCCTTGTTGTTCCGGCTATGATTACAGAGGCCTTGTTGTTCCGGCTATGATTACAGTGGCCTTGTTGTTCCGGCTATGATTACAGTGGCCTTGTTGTTCCGGCTATGATTACAGTGACCTTGATGTTCCGGCTATGATTACAGTGGCCTTGTTGTTCCGGCTATGATTACAGTGGCCTTGTTGTTCCGGCTATGATTACAGAGGCCTTGTTGTTCCGGTTATGATTACAGTGGCCTTGTTGTTCCGGCTATGATTACAGTGACCTTGATGTTCCGGGTATGATTACAGAGGCCTTGTTGTTCCGGCTATGATTACAGAGGCCTTGTTGTTCCGGCTTGTTGTTCGATCCGGCTATGATAACAGAGGCCTTGTTGTTCTGGCTATGCAGTATTGTTCCATATACAGTGGCAATGCTGGCAATGAGGGTTTCTGATCCTAGGGAACATGTAGTAGTAGTACTGGAAAAGGAAGTGCTTTATTTGTAAATAAAACACTGATTCCATTCACAGCTAATCCACGTAATTCAGGTCTAATTCCTCTAACAATCCATAATAGGGAATAGATATGTCTGCACAAATGATCAGTGATGGATCTAAAGTATTCGACTCCTTTGGTTCCAGGGTAGTGGACTTTGGGTTATTATCAACAAGACATTTGACATATTCATGATCAAAATGTATTTGTTTCCGTGTGTTTGGCCTGGTTTCATCGCTGGAAATTTTAAATCGTTTCAATTTCTCAACAGATTTTATAATACCATCTGCTATTGTATTTGACCTACACTGTTATCACTGATGGTGGAGTTTTGGTAGAACGTTTACAGCTTGACTCGGTTCCATCATTAAAATTGTTCACACTGCCCAGTTTCTCAACAGATTTAAGCATAGCTTCCACTGTTGTATTAGATTTACACTGTAAAGTTGGCGGTGGAGCTTTGAACGATTGTTTAAAATTATTGACATAATTAATAAAGTTCACATGGTAAGATGAGAATGTGGACAAAAACGATACACACTTTTCACAGACAGAATCATTTACAAAACAATTACACAACATCAATGACGCAACCAAACTACAACAAGACATAGACGCAGCAGGCAAACGGGAACACGATTGGCTGATGACCTTTCACCCCGACAAATGCAATATCATATCCACATCCAACAAACACACAAAAATTAAATACCCATACAAACTCCACAACCACACATTACAACAAGTAGACTCCAGCAAGTACTTAGGCATAACATTACAGAACAACCTTAAATGGGACACGCATATAAACAATATCACATCAAACGCAAACAAATCACTAGGATTTTTGAAACGGAACCTAAAAATAAACTCAAAACACATCAAAGAACATGCATACAAGGCCACTGTTTGACCCAAACTGGAGTACTGGTCCTCCATATGGGACCCTCACAACACAAGTCAAATAAACCTGTTACAAAAAAAAAACAATGTAGAGCAGCACCACGATACGTACAAAACAGATACCACAACACAAGCTCAGTACAAGACATGCTTAGTAAGACAACTTAAATTGGCCATCACTACAAACAAGACTCATTCTATTCTACAAAATCATACACCAACATGTATCCATAGAATGCACAATGGAACCTCCTCCCGGTAGCAGCAGTACAGTGCACCACACTAGAGGGCTTCAAGGCACACGTATAACACTCAGTCCTTGAACCCCTCATAAACAAACACTTGGTCAAACAAGTTTTTTTTATCCTTTTAACCATACTAAAAATAAACACAAAAAAAAACTCTCTTTCTTTTATAATCAGCGCCCTTGTGCACCCATGGCCAACACCAAAACACTCCACGAAATCGTCAATATTGACGGAAGGGAGTTACCATAAGAAGACATCACTTGATGTTTTATACCCTGATAGGACATCACTTGATGTTGTATACCCTGATAGGACATCACTTGATGTTTTTATACCCTGATAGGACATCACTTGATGTTTTATACCCCGATAGGACATCACTTGATGTTTTATATATTGATAGGACATCACATGATGTTTTATACATTGATAAGACATCACTTAATGTTTTATACCCCGATAGGACATCACTTGATGTTTTATACCCTGATAGGACATCACTTGATGTTTTATACCCCGATAGGACATCACTTGATGTTTTATACCCTGATAGGACATCACTTGATGTTTTATACCCCGATAGGACATCACTTGATGTTTTATACCCTGATACGACATCACTTGATGTTTTATACCCTGATAGGACATCACCTGATGTTTTATACCCTGATAGGACATCACTTGATGTTTTATACCCTGATAGGACTTCACTTGATGTTTTATACCCTGATAGGACATCACTTGATGTTTTATACCCTGATAGGACATCACTTGATGTTTTATACCCCGATAGGACATCACTTGATGTTTTATACCATTGATAGGACATCACTTGATGTTTTATACCCCGATAGGACATCACTTGATGTTTTATACCCCGATAGGACATCACTTGATGTTTTATACCCCGATAGGACATCACTTGATGTTTTATACCCCGATAGGACATCACTTGATGTTTTATACCCCGATAGGACATCACTTGATGTTTTATACCCCTGATAGGACATCACTTGATGTTTTATACCCCGATAGGACATCACCTGATGTTTTATACCCCGATAGGACATCACTTGATGTTTTATACCCCGATAGGACATCACTTGATGTTTTATACATTGATAGGACATCACTTGATGTTTTATACATTGATAGGACATCACTTGATGTTTTATACCCCGATAGGACATCACTTGATGTTTTATACCCCGATAGGACATCACTTGATGTTTTATACCCCAATAGGACATCACTTGATGTTTTATACCCTGATAGGACATCACCTGATGTTTTATACCCCGATAGGACATCACTTGATGTTTTATACATTGATAGGACATCACCTGATGTTTTATACCCTGATAGGACATCACTTGATGTTTTATACCCCGATAGGACATCACTTGATGTTTTATACCCCGATAGGACATCACTTGATGTTTTATACATTGATAGGACATCACTTGATGTTTTATACCCTGATAGGACATCACTTGATGTTTTATACCCCGATAGGACATCACTTGATGTTTTATACATTGATAGGACATCACTTGATGTTTTATACCCCGATAGGACATCACTTGATGTTTTATACATTGATAGGACATCACTTGATGTTTTATACCCCGATAGGACATCACTTGATGTTTTATACATTGATAGGACATCACTTGATGTTTTATACCCCGATAGGACATCACTTGATGTTTTATACCCTGATAGGACATCACTTGATGTTTTATACCCCGATAGGACATCACTTGATGTTTTATACCCTGATAGGACATCACTTGATGTTTTATACCCTGATAGGACATCACTTGATGTTTTATACCCTGATAGGACATCACTTAATGTTTTATACCCTGATAGGACATCACTTGATGTTTTATACCCCGATAGGACATCACTTGATGTTTTATACCCTGATAGGACTTCACTTGATGTTTTATACCCCGATAGGACATCACTTGATGTTTTATACCCTGATAGGACATCACTTGATGTTTTATACCCCGATAGGACATCACCTGATGTTTTATACCCCGATAGGACATCACTTGGTATTTTATACCCCGATAGGACATCACCTGATGTTTTATACCCCAATAGGACATCACCTGATGTTTTATACCCTGATAGGACATCACTTGATGTTTTATACCCTGATAGGACATCACTTGATGTTTTATACCCCGATAGGACATCACTTGATGTTTTATACCCTGATAGGACATCACTTGATGTTTTATACCCCGATAGGACATCACTTGATGTTTTATACCCTGATACGACATCACTTGATGTTTTATACCCTGATAGGACATCACCTGATGTTTTATACCCTGATAGGACATCACTTGATGTTTTATACCCTGATAGGACTTCACTTGATGTTTTATACCCTGATAGGACATCACTTGATGTTTTATACCCTGATAGGACATCACTTGATGTTTTATACCCCGATAGGACATCACTTGATGTTTTATACATTGATAGGACATCACTTGATGTTTTATACCCCGATAGGACATCACTTGATGTTTTATACCCCGATAGGACATCACTTGATGTTTTATACCCCGATAGGACATCACTTGATGTTTTATACCCCGATAGGACATCACTTGATGTTTTATACCCCGATAGGACATCACTTGATGTTTTATACCCTGATAGGACATCACTTGATGTTTTATACCCCGATAGGACATCACCTGATGTTTTATACCCCGATAGGACATCACTTGATGTTTTATACCCCGATAGGACATCACTTGATGTTTTATACATTGATAGGACATCACTTGATGTTTTATACATTGATAGGACATCACTTGATGTTTTATACCCCGATAGGACATCACTTGATGTTTTATACCCCGATAGGACATCACTTGATGTTTTATACCCCAATAGGACATCACTTGATGTTTTATACCCTGATAGGACATCACCTGATGTTTTATACCCCGATAGGACATCACTTGATGTTTTATACATTGATAGGACATCACCTGATGTTTTATACCCTGATAGGACATCACTTGATGTTTTATACCCCGATAGGACATCACTTGATGTTTTATACCCCGATAGGACATCACTTGATGTTTTATACATTGATAGGACATCACTTGATGTTTTATACCCTGATAGGACATCACTTGATGTTTTATACCCCGATAGGACATCACTTGATGTTTTATACATTGATAGGACATCACTTGATGTTTTATACCCCGATAGGACATCACTTGATGTTTTATACATTGATAGGACATCACTTGATGTTTTATACCCCGATAGGACATCACTTGATGTTTTATACATTGATAGGACATCACTTGATGTTTTATACCCCGATAGGACATCACTTGATGTTTTATACCCTGATAGGACATCACTTGATGTTTTATACCCCGATAGGACATCACTTGATGTTTTATACCCTGATAGGACATCACTTGATGTTTTATACCCTGATAGGACATCACTTGATGTTTTATACCCTGATAGGACATCACTTAATGTTTTATACCCTGATAGGACATCACTTGATGTTTTATACCCCGATAGGACATCACTTGATGTTTTATACCCTGATAGGACTTCACTTGATGTTTTATACCCCGATAGGACATCACTTGATGTTTTATACCCTGATAGGACATCACTTGATGTTTTATACCCCGATAGGACATCACCTGATGTTTTATACCCCGATAGGACATCACTTGGTATTTTATACCCCGATAGGACATCACCTGATGTTTTATACCCCAATAGGACATCACCTGATGTTTTATACCCTGATAGGACATCACTTGATGTTTTATACCCCGATAGGACATCACTTGATGTTTTATACCCTGATAGGACATCACCTGATGTTTTATACCCTGATAGGATATCACTTGATGTTTTATACCCCGATAGGACATCACCTGATGTTTTATACCCTGATAGGACATCACTTGATATTTTATACCCCGGAAAGTGCTGACTAAGCTGTCGGGCTGTGCATAAGCTTTTGTAAGTAGACCTATTCATTATTAGAGTTCACTATCATATACATGTAGTTAATAACCGGTATATATTTAACATTGTTTTTAGGTCATCTGACCCGAAGGGTCAGGATGACCTATAGTCATCATGCTTCGTCCGTCGTCGTGCGCCGTCCGCCGTCCGCCGTGCGCCGTGCGCCGTGCGCCGTCCGCCGTGCGTAAACTTTTCACATTTCAAACTTCTTCTCAAGTTCCATCAGTGGGATTGAGTTGAAACTTGCCTGAAATGATGCTGGGATGGTCCTGACCAAGTGTTGTTATTTTTCGGGTCAGTCTGAAATCCAAGATGGCCGCCACAGCGGCCATTTTGAAAACACATTTGAAACTTCTTCTCAAGTTCCACTGGTGAGATTGAGCTGAAACTTGCCTGAAATGATCCTGGGATGGTCCTGAGGAAGTGTTGTTATTTTTCAGGTCGGTCAGAAATCCAAGATGGCCGCCATGGCAACCATCTTGAAAAACACATTTTAAACTTCTTTTCCAGTTCCACTGGTGCCATTGAGCTGGAAATTGGTGAGGATGTTAAGGAAGGAGAGCCAACCAAGTGTTGTTATTTTTTGGCCCCGTAAAAACTTTGACATGGCAGCCATGGCGGCCATTTTGTAAAATGATTGCGCAATCATGGTTCTTCTAAACAACACCTATTTAAAACTTCTTCTCAAATTCCACCAGTGGGATTCAGCTCTTACTTACCAGAAATGATCCTGAGTTGGTCCTGAGGAAGTGTTGTTATTTTTCGGGTCGGTCAGAAATCCAAGATTGCCGCCATAGCCGCCATCTTGAAAAATACATTTTAAACTTCTTCTCAAGTTCCACCAGTGCTATTGAGCTGAAACTTGCCTGAAATGATCCTAATATGATCCCGACCAAGTGTTGTTATTTTTGGGGTCGGTCCGAAATCCAAGATGGCCACCATAGCCGCCATCTTGAAAAACACATTTTAAACTTCTTCTCAAGTTCCACCAGTGCTGTTGAGCTGAAACTTGCCTGTAATGATTCTGATATGATCCCGACCAAGTGTTGTAATTTTTCGGGTTGGTCCGAAATCCAAGATGGCCGCCATAGCCGCCATCTTGAAAAACACATTTTAAACTTCTTCTCAAGTTCCACCAGTGCTATTGAGCTGAAACTTGCCTGAAATGATCCTAATATGATCCCGACCAAGTGTTGTTATTTTTGGGGTCGGTCCGAAATCCAAGATGGCCGCCATAGCCGCCATCTTGAAAAACACATTTTAAACTTCTTCTCAAGTTTCACCAATGCTATTGAGCTGAAACTTGCCTGTAATGATTCTGATATGATCCCGACCAAGTGTTGTTATTTTTCGGGTCGGTCCGAAATCCAAGATGGCCGCCATAGCCGCCATCTTGAAAAACACATTTTAAACTTCTTCTCAAGTTCCACCAATGCTATTGAGCTGAAACTTGCCTGTAATGATTCTGATATGATCCCGACCAAGTGTTGTTATTTTTGGGGTCGGTCCGAAATCCAAGATGGCCGCCATAGCCGCCATCTTGAAAAACACATTTTAAACTTCTTCTCAAGTTTCACCAGTGCTGTTGGGCTGAAACTTGCCTGAAATGTTCCTGAGATGATCCCGACCAAGTGTTGTTTCTTTTAGATTGGTCTGAAATCCAAGATGGCCGCCATATCCGCCATCTTAAAAAACACATTTTAAACTTCTTCTCCAGTTCCACTGGTGCCATTGAGCTGGAAATTGGTGAGGAAGTTAAGGAAGGAGGGCCAACAAAGTGTTGTTAATTTTTCGGCCTCGTAAAAACTTTGACATGGCAGCAATGGCGGCCATTTTGTAACATGATTGCGCAATCATGGTTTTCCTGAACAACACCTATTTCAAACTTCTTCTCAAATTCCACCGGTGGGATTCAGCTGTAACTTACCAGAAATTATCCTTAGATGGTCCAGACCAAGTTTTATTATTTATTGGGCCGGTCAGAAATCCAAGATGGCCACTATGGCCAACAGTGCCACTATATATATATACTTGCTACAGAGAATGCATACTACAATAATATAAGGGTTTTAATTTAGAGTCAGATGACCGTTAAGGCCCCTGGGCCTCTTGTTTTTTCATAGTTCAGTTATTTGTCAAGAATGTGTGGTGTATAAAACATATACATGTAGTTACATCATTTTCCCCGTCTATGTCCCTTATAAGATAGTTACATCATTTTCCCCGTCTTTGTCCCTTATAAGATAGTTACATCATTTTCTTTATGTATGTCCCTTATAAGATAGTTGCATCATTTTCCCCGTCTATGTCCCTTATAAGATTGTTACATCATTTTCTCTGTGTATGTCCCCGTTATAAGATCGTTAAATCATTTTATCTGTGTATGTCCCTTATAAGATAGTTACATCATTTTCCCCGTCTATGTCCCTTATAAGATAGTTACATCATTTTATCTGTGTATGTCCCTTATAAGATAGTTACATCATTTTATCTGTGTATGTCCCTTATAAGATAGTTACATCATTTTCCCCGTCTATGTCCCTTATAAGATAGTTACATCATTTTCCCCGTGTAGGTCCCTTATAAGATAGTTACATCATTTTCTCTGTGTATGTCCCTTATAAGATAGTTACATCATTTTCTCTATGTATGTCCCTTATAAGATAGTTACATCATTTTCTCTATGTATGTCCCTTATAACATAGTTACATCATTTTCCCCGTGTATGTCCCTTATAAGATAGTTACATCTTTTTCTATATGTACATGTTTGTCCTTTATTAGAAAGTTCCGTCATTTTCTCCGTGTATGTCCCTTATATTTCCCTGAATTACAGCCATGATCGAGGACCATATATATCAGTTACCTAAACAATCGGTTTGACTAAATTCGCTATGCCTAGATAGAATATCATAATCTATGGCATACAAATCGATTTATTGAAGATAAGGTAGCAGTGTACAGTAAAAATGCCAAATTCTGAAAAATTTGGCACATGTTTTAGATATACAGTGGAACTTCGTTAACTCGAAGTCGACGGGACCACGAAAAAACTTCGAGTTATCCGAGTGTTCGAATTAAGCGAGTTATCATTTTTGACGAAAAGTTTGGTCAATATTTGTCAACATTATATAATCATTATAACTTCGCTCTGTCGCTCATCAGTTTAGTGTGAAGACTGGTCAATACACGTAAATATATATGTAATGTTTCGTTATGTTACTTGTAATTTGGTGTAGTTTTGCCAATATACAGTCACGATAAAGTTTCTTTCACTTAGTCACTTCAAGAACGATCTGATGTCCAAGTCATGTTTGCAAAAGGTAAACGATAAAACGGAATTCGACAAAATAACAAGTTATTCATGTCAAATCTAATAACCGTTTAAGTTTAACACAGATTGCATGTAAAACGTAACAGAACCATTACCTTTTATTGGACATATAAAATACTGTTTGATCGGCCTACTTACTTTTTATTGATAACCACGCCATTTCCATGTGTATTAGCACCGGAAGTTATGCTGCGCATGTGCGTATAAAATGTTACTGTAACTGAGCTGGCGTTTTATCCGATTTAATAGACAGCACTGACCGTTACAGTTGTACTCTGAACACATTGGCAGTAATAACGTTATAGTTTCAACAGTTTAAAGATTTAATAGGCGCCGGTGACTGTTTCATTTCTACACCTGTAAAAACATCAGCCGGGTAGATCTACCGGTGTGTCAGAGATTAGTTCCGCTTGAGCGAACGGGTAGAATATAGATGAATTGTTGACTATCGTGTGTACTGATATCGGCGACCGCCTTGGGAAATTACCTGATGTAAGTAAAGCAGTACTTTTTATCACCAAGACATGTTGTTATAAGATTCAACCGACAATTTCTGTAGGTTAGTAGTGCCGATATGTTCAGTATTACCAGAGACATATATACAGAATATATGTCTCTGGTATTACAAACGGAATCTAGCTCTTAAAAAATGTCGGCGTTTACCACCGATCGACGAAAATTATACTTCGAGTTATTCGATCATTTCAAATAGGATTTTTATTGTTGGGACCAAATTTTCACTTCGTATTATCCGAGTTCTTCGAGTTATCCGAGTTCGAGTTTTCCGAGTTTTCTTTACTAAGATAAAGAGAGAATTCGGCCGGGACCGACGAGGTACTTCGAGTTAAACGGGGTATTCGAGTTATCCGAGTTCGAGTTAACGAAGTTCCACTGTATGTAAACATTGCCAGTTAGGTAGCAGTGTACAGTAAAAATGCCAAATTCTGAAAAATATGGCACATGTTTTAGATATGTAAACATTGCCAGTTAACCTTACATATAACCTCTAATAAAGTATATATATTTGAAATCTGTACAACATTTGCAATTTTAATAGAGCTCTGAAGGATAAGTAAACTGATATTTTCTGTGATTTTTAGAGCTGTGAATACCATGGTAACAGCTTAAAAAATTCTCAAAAATTGCAAAATATTATGATATTTGACCCAAAATGGCACAATTCTCTACACAAATTTTTTTCTGAAACCAATTTAAAATTAAATATCTCTATCCCATAGACAGAATTAATCTGGTTTGGACATATGTTGTAAATTAAGTTTTTCCGCTATCTTACCTTTTCTGTGGGCTTCCATTTTGCGCTGTAGGCAAAACTAAATTTCCTGTGTAAACACACGTTCGGAAAATCCGGATATTTAAAATCCGGAACCAATTTATTGATTTTTGTTTTAATAAATGTGAAGCCTGTATGTACTACTTCATACTGAATATACCAATTATAGTGTACATTTATTTTTTCATTTTTTATGCATATCATAATACAGGAGTTATTTGCTTAACAAAAAAATTGCCCATGGCCAGGCTGTCTTACTGTGGTGTGCTACCTAAGGTCTGTGATAAGTTTGTGTTCATTTCTTATGGCGCGGGAAGGATGTTATAAGTAAATATTTTTGCCTAGGTAAAAATGAAATATTGCATAGGCAAAATTATTTCTTGCCTAGGCAAAAATCGAATATTGCTTAGACAAAAATGTTTCAGTCTAGGCAATAATCGAATTTTGCCTAGGCAGAAATCGAGGCAAAATTATTTTTACTTGGGCAGAAATATATTTGCCTAGGCAATATTTTATTTTTGCCTAGGCAAAATTCGATTTCGGCCTAGGCTAGACAAAAATATTCAATAATGACATCTTTCCCGCGCCATAATTTCTCTTGTGAATATTTCTTTGCAATTTTTTAGTGAATTGTACCACAGGTCGGGATCTGAGAAGTTGCTACAGAGTGCTGTGATTATTTAAGAAGGAGAGGGGTGGGGTGTATTTTTAGCGAATTTTAATCTAGCGGTTGAACTAATCACACCACATATCGACAAAATAAAATGAGAAATTCAGAGTAAGGAATACGAGAATGTCTTTACTGACGAAGACGAGGACATTCGTTACAGGATCTGTGGATTGTTGATGGGTGAAAATGGAAAGAACATAGACAGGATCAGATCAGACATTAGACATAATTTCCCCGTGTTAGGAACTAAATATGGCCATATACGTGTCTCTGGGACAGATGCAGAAGTAGTGAAACGTGCAGTAGATAGATTGACGCTTGAAATTTAAAAAATTAGAGAGGATATTGAAGTATTTGATCAAAAATCAAATTCATAATAAACTCCAATACTGACACTTATATGGGATGCATGTCATGATTTTTATCTCGCCTGCTACAAATAGACTACTCCTATACGTATATGAGGTCTTATTCCACCTGATTACCTGATTGGTTACATGACAGCCTGTCAAAACTTTCCTGTCTAATATTATTGGAGTACAAATAGACCAGTGTCAAAAGCTTTTGCATAGGCACTTGTATATGGTAATTATCCCCCAGAATTATGATACAATATCCTCGCTATGTCGATCTCTGAGTATATTTTTTTTTTTTTCTTTTTTTTTTCCAGATTTTTTTCATAAATACAATACATTTGAAACATATATGCATGCACACACATTCTCACACTTACACCCACAGTAACTATAATCCTTACTCATGATTCAATAACCTCATCATCATCATCATCATCATCCTACTCCTCATCGGTTCATCATCATCATCATCATCATCACCATCGATTCATCATCATCATCAAAAGAATCACACTTAATCATCATCATCATCTATAATGATATCATCATCCATACTTAAATCAATATAATTATCATTTTTTTCATCACAATAAAACATCATCGTCCTTATCATCACACAAAAAACATCATCCTCATCACCATCATTTTAAGTTAACATCTATACAGACATCATTCTTGTCATCATCCTTTTAAGAGAAATTATCCTTTTCATCGTAATTATCATCATTAACATCATCTTACATTCGATCTCTGAGTATAGTTCATATCGTTAAATGAGCAATTTAAATATGTAAATGAGATATTATCGCCAATTTTCACTATTCGCTCATTCACTACATGTACGTCTAACAATAGATGATATAAGTTTCATGCAATTTGTTCCGAAATACACACACACATAAAAAAAATATTTGAAAAAAAAGTTTTTCTCGTTGTGTATAATTGTTATAATTTTTTACATTATAACTTATAATTATTCAGCTTAGCATTAATCTTAACTTTGTTCCGTTTTTAACGGCATGTCTGCATTTTGCATTTACCGCTACATTGACCAATTAGGACTAAGACCACAATTAGCTTTGCTATATGTTTCATTGTAACATTAAAATTCATAATAAATTCCCAAAATCTCATATGCAACTTTCCATCTCACCTGGCTAAGACCACCATCTGAGAAGCAAAATATAAAAGTTTCAACCCAGCATGTTGGGCATTTTCTGGAGATAGCTGTCAAAATGTGTCACCAACGTGGATTATATACACCCGGGTCAGGGGTAGAGGTCAAATCAGGACTCATCACACAGGGTCCTGGAGCACATACTAAATGATCAATATTATTATTTTACATCACAAAACCTAGATTGACATCTCTACTATAACTCCACATTAATTTCATCAACAAAAATCAAGTTCAAAGAGGCATTTGATTTGTTTCCATGAAATACATACATTTTTGAGGGGACTTCACTTAGGGCAAATTTGTTGCAAATAAACTGGTTTAGGTTTGGGTTTATGGTTTAAACCTGGTTTTTAAAACGGTTTGTAAACTAAAACTGGTTTGCTCTTGAGAAACAAATGCGAAATTCTAGTTTTCAATATGGTGTCTTTGGGAGAAAAAGCTTCAGAGCAGTATTTGAAACGTTAATACCTCCTGAACGCACAAAAATTCCCCGAATCCCAAATTATGTTGAAGACATACTTCCACAATTCAATGCAATGACAAACACAAGGGAACACTGTCATACCAATGGGAAAACAATTATTAATATTTATAATTTATATTTTATTTGTCCAGTCAAATGACACTACAAGCCTTAGCTGGCAAGTTTGGAGTACGTAGCGCACTTCAAGAGCACATTCTGCATGTTGACAACATTCGCCATCTTGTTTTCAGAAACGAAACCTTCCAAACCACAACCGGTGGTGGTTTGAATGGTTTAATAAACTAGTTTAGGTTTATCAGAAACAAATGAATGAACCGGTTTCAGTTTAAATGTGGTTTGAAACTGGTTTACTCAACAAATGGAAAGTTTACAGAACCGGTTCGAAACTAAAACTGGTTTTAGGAGAACAAATTCGCCCTTAATTGTGGTCTCAGTCCAATTATTACATACCAGTAACGCCACCTGTCGCGTCATATCCGGGGACAAAAGAATATTATACGGCTATGCCGAAAAATAAACAAAAGTTAATGACAAACTTTCTAGCGCTTTCACAGCTCTTGCTGCTCTTCAGGAAAGTCCATATAGTAAGACTAGGGGCTAATATATATATTTTTCTATCAATACTAACCAGCGCAGACGCCTGATATATATATATATATATTAATTCTACATCAATAAATTCTAAGACTAATATTGAGCGATATGTTCTGTTCTGTTTTTCACAGCTAGGTAATGTAAACACACTTTCAATTAACAGATATCATGATGGGGTTTCATGTTGCATATTACTGTACAGATCTACCACCCTCCTCACACCAGCCAGGTTTGGGCTGCTGACCTGTCACATAAATTTGCTGTAGATATGATATATGTTAATTAGATAGCCAGTGGTTTGCCGGGACAACCAAAGACACTGAATCTCGGTCATACAGCCTTACTATTTCTCCCTTATCACCCACAATTACGAACGTACGCAGTGCACCAGCTCAAATAGGTGTCCTTTTAACTGCTGTTCCTCGATCTATAATAAGGTCTGTGGCTAAAATTTCTTTTCTATAAAAGTAGTAGATATGAATGTATTTTGAACATGCAGATACTCAAAATGTCCACGATAACATACAAATACATTAACATCATTTGGACGACGACAGCTATAGAAATAAAAATAATCAAAAATGGTACAAGAAAATAATTTTAGGTTGTAATCCTTTAATACTGTGCAATTGTTCAAAACAGATCATTCGTTGGTGATCAATTATTGATTTTCTTCAGTTATCGATTTTTGATTGATGATGAAATTTAATCGGTTATTCGGTTACTGATTGACTGAGGATCGGTTGATGGTCGATCTACTGCTGCTAAGTGCGCGAAAAATTTGGAACTTAATTAAGCTGAAAAAGTGGTCAGGGCTGCGCTGTAAAAGATCGTTTACAGTTGTGATGTTGGTTGTACCTTGATCTGCGTATGCAAGTTATGCACATTAATTATAGTCATGCTAGTTCGCACATATTAAATTTACCGTCAAGATTCTGATGGCAGTAATTTGATTTGTTAATCGTAAAGGTTACCTGGATGTCGTCAGATCCTCCTTGAAATGGAGTGATAATAAGTATCTGAATTAGATTGTGTCATCACTTTAAATGAATAGCACTCACGACAAGATCTCAACAGCGATATTATCTGTAAACTTCAGATTGTGTGTTTTAATTGGAAAGGAATTTCATACCACTTTCCTGACTATGGATAACATCCCTAGGTGACTGATTCAATTCAATGGAGTCGACAACCTATAAGGGCCTGCAGGGCAGTGCCAAAATGGGTCCATTTAGTAATATATTATACAAAATATGGGTCTAGATGCACAGATAATATGCACTTTAGGTAACTTTTGATTTAATAATTTAAAATGTAATTTCTTAAATAACTAGGTGAGTGATACAGGTCATCTGGGCCTCTTGTACAATCATGAGATGTTGGCAGCGGGCACAATATTAATGATCACGCCCTATATAGCTACATGTACATGTACCTACCTATGAGTAAAGAGGCAACGACAAGCCCTTTTTGCACGTTAAAACAAAACTGTTTGACGGCTTGTCGATTTCTAAGGCCATTTTGACCCGCATATGCCCTAAATGAAATTATAATAAATGCTGGATTAAAGTCCAATTATAAAAGTATCTATACAATGGCCTCTTCATTGGTCAACTATGAAGCGGCTGCGTTCTGACAAACAAATTTTAATTACCAAATGCAAGAGAATTGACAACAATAAATTGAATACTAATACCATGCCCAGGAACTACGTGGCCCTTGGCCTCTTGTTATTATATTAAAGGCGGCTGTCAAAGTTTCGGTATTGTGTATAGTTTTTATCTATTTTTTATTTATTCTTATTATTTCTATTTATTTATTTTTGTAATAATGATATAGTCCAGGTTCAACTAAGCAAGTTCAATTTCAGAGCATAATACAAAAATTCTGAAGCATATGGCAATAAATATTAGGAGAAAGAAAAATAGTATACTTCAATACTTGCATGTATACAGAGAATACACTAGTACAGAGCATTTACATCATTGTAAGTGATATGTGTCTGAAGTGAAAATGCTAAAGTAAAAAGCATACTTCGAATATTTAGCACAAGAAATTGGCCGATTAAAAATTAAATGAAACACACAATTATTTAAAAGTAATAAGCAGTTAATAGTAATTGTTTACATGTATTCGAGGAATACTTGGCATATACACTCAGCACTGGACAATGGATGATAGATTATTCATAAATTTTAATATGCATACGCAACTAGTAATACTTGGCAAAGTGACTTGACAATGTAAGTCACATCAGGACAAATAATACGAATTTCAGCTGATATACGTATAGTTGTAATACATTGTTTATTTTATAAGGTGTTTACTTTTATTTTGAAAGGGGGGATGTATAATTTAGTCTAAGCATGTGTGTATTGGATTAGGACCTATCATTGGCCTAGTTTATAGCATATTTTGCAGACGCGTTGTGTCATTCTTTTAAATTGTTATCCTCCCCCTCCCAAAAGAGTCTAAATATCTGAAAATGTGGTAGTCTATACCCACTGCAATAGGTCCAAATATACATACAGTGGCGTAGGAAGTCGTAAAAAGTGTGTTGGGGGGGGGGGGCAATACTTTTTTTTAACCTTAAAAATCGTATGCAAAAAGATATGTTTGCCCCCCCCCTGTAAAAATATCTTTTTGTCCCCGACTTTTTGACATCCAAAATCCTAAAAAAAAGGGCAAATACACTAATTTTTATATTCATTTCGATAAATATCTGTGTTTCCTTCTTGATTAACGGGGAGTCTTCTAAGGCTTTGCCTTCATTCATACTATTTTTCAAATAAAATGAAATCATCATATGTAATAACACCGCTTCTTGCATAAAACAATGAGAAATAACACATTTAGCAGCGACACGCATCATTAAAACCCCATTCAGGTCCAGATTCATGCCCTTTCAGGTATATTCAGGTCTTTAGGAGGACCCCAGTCTAAACGTGTACCGAGCTCTTTTGTGTCTGGAGTTAGGAAATTGATTGGAGGGAAACCCCACACACAGAAATAACACACGATATTCACTATGCCTTGTGTTAGAACGAGAAAGAATTGAAGAATATGGCTTTTCAATTAAATACTGGTGGATTTGGATCCGGGAACACAGCAGCTCCTTCGTTTGGGACAACCGCAACAGCTCAGCCATTTGGGTTTGGTACGACCACAACTTCTACAGCCGCCCCAACACTGGGGTTCGGCGGTACAGCCACTTCAGGGACCCCGTCGTTCGGAGGTTTCGGCACAACAACAACGGCTGCTGCAACGTTCGGAAGCACAACGGCCCCAACGTTTGGATTTGGGGGAACCACTACAACGTCTGCTCCAACATTTGGTTTCGGAGGGGCACTCGGAACAGCAACAACATCGGCGCCTGGCTTTGGTGGATTTGGAACACCAACGACGTCTGCGGGAGGTAAAGATTATTCAAATACCCGATGTTATGTGCATGTAGCGAATGTAACACGTATAAAAGTTAGGTTATGGCAGATAGTTCTCGGGTTTACATGTCAACCATTATACAGGTGCTTATTTCACTATTATCAGGTTCCCGTGATTTTGTGTATGCCGTACCCGGACCCGATCCCCGTACTAGCAATGCTCAAGCAAAGGGCAGGTAACTCGTATCAATATCTTAGAAACGCTTTAAAACACGTACCCCAATTATACTAGGGTTTAGTATCCGGAGGATTTAAATGTCTTTATCATTCTATACAAACGCATAAATTACCTAAAAATATCCATAAGGAATCCTATTGATTTAACTATATTTCGTATGTTAAAAATGGCAAAAGGGTAAGGAATGCCAATTTTTTGAAAAACTGAATTATGAATATTACCGTGATTCCGGCCGAGTCAAACGGCCTGACCATACTGGCTGTATTACTTAGGCATTTCTGATTTTTTGGGTATATAATAATATGCACAGGGCATCCAGTTGACCCTTGACTTTTAGTAATTTCAGAAGTCAAATCACTATTTCTGAGAAATCTGAAGGGTCAAAACATATGTCAAACAGACATGTCCCTTCAAACCCAAGAGTCAGATCTCATTTTCGGGAGTCAAAAACATACTCTCAAGGGTCTACTGGATGCCCTGATGCATGACAATCCCGGGAAACACATGAAAATGTCATTTATTCGAGACGGGGGTCACTGAACATCGTAAAATCAAAAATGGCGGTCGAAAGTAGCGCTGAGAGACCCTGATCTAGGCGGTACACAATACACATTTTCTCTCTAGTTTTGTATGGAATCCATTAGTTTGAATTACACATCAAACAATCAAATCAATTTAAGCATCAATATTAAACAAATGAAACGTTTACAACAACAGATGAACACACCATTTCATTGATGAAGACTCAACGTCATATCGAAGTCAACTTGACCTAGTTTTGAATGTACGCATTTACAGACTTATTTTTTGTGTCGACTGCAGTTTATCACGTACCAACATTACTATCATTTGTTTATATATAAAACACAATTAATTTAATCATGTTATAGCTACACTGAAGTGTTATTACTACCTCGTTAAGATATTTGAATCTATATACTTTCAGTTTCACTTGTTAAAAATTTAAGAAGGGGAGTAACTTCCACTTAAAATGGTCATAATGGAACATTTTACCTAAAATATCTTACATAAAAATAGAAGAATGTTCTGTTTTAAGTTTGAATATTACAATTGGCCAATTCTTACACCATTTATACAAACAAAATCATATTCAACTTATCAAGATGCATGGAGTACACATTTTTTGTATATTTGAAAAAAGTGCCATTTTAGGACAGTGGATTTTCGTTTTTTTTAAATCGCATAGAAAAAAAAAATTTCAACCGATTTTCAATCTGTTTTCTGTTTTGTAATGAGAAAACATAGACAAACAAAATAAAATACAGTTTATATAAACACATATTAAGGAAAAAAATGGTTGAGCATTGCTACCCGTACCAGGAATTTTGATATTATTTTTTTTCTCAACAAAGACTCAATGATTAAATCGATTTTTTTTTCTTATAGATCCTGATTAATAATTGAAAAAAAAACTGACATTTTAAACAAAAAGGAAGCAATTCCTAGAACTCTTGTAATCGTTGATTGACATTTTTCAGAGTGTTCATTCCAAAATGGCTGACATCATAACATAGGTCCACAAATATGTCTATGATTTTCCTTGAATGTGTAAAATATATTTACTAAAATGTTACATCATTTTCAACAAGGTGTGTATTTCAGTAATTTAGAGAAAGAAATCTATCTAAAACGGCATTCGAGATGATACATTGTATCATGGCGGATGCTGAGGAGCTACATAGGAGATAGTACTGTGTACAGGCTTACAATTAGGTGGTATGTGTGGTCAGGGTGACTGATCATAGGAGATAGTACTGTGTACAGGCTTACAATTAGGTGGTATTTGTGATCAGGGTGACTGATCATAGGAGATAGTACTGTGTACAGCCTTACAATTAGGTGGGATGTGTGGTCAGGGTGACTGATCATAGCGTTAACGTGGCAGCCAATTTCCAAATACCATTTTCCTTTGACAAAAACGACCAATAAATCAAATGCACATGATAATTCTCAAGTCGCTTATTGATTGAAAAATCTGATAGTTTGACAGCGGAGAACATGGTAATGCTACAATATTGAAATCGCAATAAGATCCCTCAAAATCTTATATCAAAAGACTAGAGACCACAGCAGAGTCCAAACAGTAAATTGCAGTTAGAACTCTCTGGGCTAACAAAAGGAAAAACAGAAAATAACATTCATGATATATTATACTTAGGTCTCACACTAGGCGGCAGCACTGGCTTTGGAACAGGGACAGCAACAGGATTTGGTACCGGCACAGCCACTACAGGTTTTGGAGGATTTGGTGGGGCGTCAACATTTGGAAGTGGTACGTCTGGGTTTAATCTTACTGGAGCTGGCACGACTGGGGCAGGTCTTTTGGGCGGAGGAACATCTACAAGCACTGGTTTGTTTGGTGGTAAGTCAGTTGGATGGGGTAACAAGAACTGGTTCACTGTAGTCCCCACTATATATATATATCTCTTTGTATTGGGACTCTTTTATCTCTCTTTTTTTTGGAAAAGGTGTGTTGTGCACTTGTGCATAGGTTAATTTACAAGGCATTGAGTTGACCCTTTATTTTCAGCAATTTTTGAAGTCAAATTGCTGTTTCTCAGAAATCTAAAGGGTCAAAACATATGTCAAATGGACATATCCTTTCAAACTCAAAAGTGAGATTTCATTTTGGGGAGTCAAAAAATACTATCATGTTGCTGTTTTCATAGCTTCATCACCTTTCACAGTGTCCACAGCTACAACGTAGATGTATGAAACTGTACTTGCTATAGAATGGAATGTTTTTGGCTGCGGTTATTAGCTCACCGGTTACGTCTATACGAGTATGCTGTACCCCCGGCGTTGGCATCCCACCCCACTTTAAAGTTTTTGGGATCAGTTTTTGGAAAGCTTCTTAGTCCAAAAGGATAGACCTTACACCCTTCTAATTTGGTTTATACATTCATTAGAGGTCTAGGAGTGATGTTATGGCAACATCATGCAGAAAAATTTCTGATTTTTTCGCATTTTACCATTTTGAGGACTTAACTTTTTTAGCACCAAAATCTACTTTAAAGTTTTTGGGATCAGTTTTTGGAAAGATTCTATGTCCAAAAGTATACCCCTCACACCCTTCTAATTTGGTTTATACGTCCATTAGAGGTCTAGGAGCGATATTATGTGACGTACAATTTCAAAATGACATGCTTATACATACATAAAAAATGAATGCATAGTGTGATTGCTGCCGCCGGTGAGCTTTCACAATCATTGATGGCACTTGTATTTTTGTTGATTTTGTGCCTGACATGAAAGCTCCAAAACTAAACACATTTGTATACCAAATCATAATGTCATCATCATTAAAAGGTGGAATATTCGAGACCCACTGTTTTCCAGCTCATGATCAGTAATTAGGTAACGTGGCTTTCTTTCCATGAAAACAACAGGATTTTTTTTATTGACATGCTTGTATAAAATGTGTCGTTTTGTCATTCTTCAATAAAGGTATTATACTAGGGAAAGTTGATAAATTTCTGTTAATAATGTTTTCTGAAATTTAGATATACGGTATATTATATTTCAATAGATATGTGAGAACATATTACTTGTTTGTATTTCAATGACAATGGATTGGTCAGCTTTATGGGCTAGGCCTACAGTAGATCTCAAGGCCTGTGAACCGTCATGGCATCAAAATTGCCACATGATAATAAAACTTCCCCGGCTCAAATGACAGAAATCAGTATTGCAATATGAACATCAGAACACACCAAAATTTACCAAAGGGCTGATGGAAACACCAAATTTAGACACACAAAAGTAAAGTCACCTTGTTTTTAGGAAAATTGCCAAAATTTCCAGACACCAGATTATCCCAAGTTTTGGTTCCCAGTAAGTCACACGAGAGTAAATGAACTTTAGTTGCTAAATCTTGCCAGGGCACTATTATCAATATTTTTTGACAAAATCAACTTGATACATAAATTAGGTGTACATTAAAATGGATGATAAAGCTATATCTGCTGATTTTCTATACATGTTGAGATTTCAGTGTTAATATGACACATTAATTCCCACTATGGCAATATTTCCACTCGATGCATACATTCTCTGCATGTAACACCTGGAGTATTGAGTATACAGTTACGGCTTCGCAAAAACATAGACCTGACCTATATCACTAGCACATGATCCAATGGATTGTCAAACTGGAAACCTGTTTGGTTAAAAAATTGTGTCATTTATTACTGAAACACACAATGTTTGCAGTTTATATTCAAGACAAAAAATTGTGTCATTTATTACTGAAACACAATGTTTGCAGTTTATATTCAAGACATTTTCATTTGCATGCATGTGGTAAACATGCTGTGGTGAGGGTAACCAGCTTTGTACTTGACGAGATTAACAAGTGCTACGTGTCTATAGTGTGACCAGTATATTTTACATTTGTACAATTCCTAGCTGCTACAATTTACCATATTTTACTGGCTATGTTTTGATGTACAAGATCTATATCCCAAACAGTTAATCAGCAGCAGCAACAACAGCAGCAACAAAATCTCCAAAGTCTGGATAACCTTGGTACCGCCATCACCACACCACAGCTGTACGGAGATGAACGAGATGCCATCATAGCTAAGTGGAACCAGCTCCAGGCATACTGGGGCACTGGCAAAGGCTATTTCAGCCAGAATGGCTGTGTGACCTTCACCCCAGAAAATCCTTACTGTAAATTTAAGGTTGGTAACTTATGGTGTAGGTAACCTTACACTGTACATATAATGCTTGGTGTTCACAGAATGGTAAATGCCACCCATTTATAGACTTTCTGGGTTTGAACCATCTGCTTCAATTAATTCCATTTGGATAAAAAAAAAAAAATGAATTTCCAGGCTAAGAAAAAAAAATCTAAAAAAGTTAATACAATTTTCAGACATTTTCATTTCTATTTGAGTTAATTGATCTGGCTTGTTTGAAAATGCATTGTGCAATAAATCTTGAAACTAGTTTCAGAAAATTTTACAAATATTACCAGAGGAAGGAGCATGTTATTCTCAACTTGTATTTGAAATTTCAATAGATTCCATTACAAAACAAAGTCATAAAGATTTATTGAAAATTTGTTGTAATGAATGTAATATGCTGTAACAAAATCATGTGACCAAATACTTTTGGCAGGGCACTGTTGGTAAGGTATGTGATAACTATTACGAGTGTAGGTCAGAAAGTGTGTAGCACACTCATTCAATCATTTGTGAATTATAATTATAAGAATTAAGCCATTTAAGCATTGATGGTTTTTTTTTTTTAGTTTCATCGGGGTATGCGGATTCTTACAGAAGTTTGCAAACAAAATTTGTTTCATACCCCGATGAAACTAAAAAAAAATTGACATCAACGCTTATAATTAATTTTTGAAAATGATTTTCTAATTTAAAACATGTTTAATGTACAATTTTACTGGTTTTAAATGGGATTCTTTTTCTCAAATCAATACGCAACGTCAATTGTCGTTTTGTGACGTCACATTTTTCGCGCTATTCTCGAAATTTCTTTCATAGAAGAATGAAAAGAATTTTACGACCAATCACATTTGAGTATTTACCATGAAAACAAAGAAAAATTAATTATATCTCATATTAACCTTAGATGTAGAATGCTATAATAGTTATAAACACTACAGGTACATAGGCATGGTATCGCCAACACTCTGTTATGCATCGAATTCATACTCTGTACAATAGTGATGCTTATACATAGTTAGGGCTTAAACTGTGTTTTACTGTTGCGTGCACCATGTTTTTGCCACGAGTCAAGATACTATTAATGGTAAAATATGTGGCATTAATTAGGTTGGTTTGTAAAATATGTGGCATTAATTAGGCCGGTTTGTAAGATATGTGGCATTAATTAGGTTGGTTTGTAAGATATGTGGCATTAATTAGGTTGGTTTGTAAAATATGTGGCATTAATTAGGTTGGTTTGTAAGATATGTGGCATTAATTAGGTTGGTTTGTAAAATATGTGGCATTAATTAGGTTGGTTTGTAAAATATGTGGCATTAATTAGGTTGGTTTGTAAGATATGTGGCATTAATTAGATTGGTTTGTAAGATATGTGGCATTAATTATGTTGGTTTGTAAAATATGTGGCATTAATTAGGTTGGTTTGTAAAATATGTGGCATTAATTAGGTTGGTTTGTAAAATATGTGGCATTAATTAGGTTGGTTTGTAAGATATGTGGCATTAATTAGATTGGTTTGTAAGATATGTGGCATTAATTAGGTTGGTTTGTAAGATATGTGGCATTAATTAGGTTGGTTTGTAAGATATGTGGCATTAATTAGATTGGTTTGTAAGATATGTGGCATTAATTAGGTTGGTTTGTAAAATATGTGGCATTAATTAGGTTGGTTTGTAAGATATGTGGCATTAATTAGGTTGGTTTGTAAAATTTGGGCTTCAACGATCATGTAATAAAAATATCATAGTTTAAACTACCCAAGATGAGGGTCATACATGTATATGAATTGGCAGGGATTAAACTGTCCCTAGCTAGATCAATAGTATTGTTATCGTAAAAATGTTCAAACTATCTACCCCAGGTTTACCATTATCTTCATTCTTTGTAAAATAATGAATATTGTTATCTTGGTTTCCATTGATCAGTTTTCTCATCTAATTATCTATATATATTGATGTTTTTACCAGGCCATAGGGTACATTTGTCTACCAAAGTCTCGTAATGAAGACGGACTTGTGGCCATTACCATCAAGAAGAAGGAGTCGGAAGTATCTGCTGGACAGCAGCTGATTGTCGACTCCCTGTTCAAGATGTTAGGTAGCAAGCCTCAGTATTCTGTTTGTGTGGAGGGCATCAGGCCACTGCCAGATAACAAGTAAGTCGAGCCTATATCATCTACCACAGGTCGTCCTTTGACAAGTATATATTCTCAAAACTCAACTCAAACTGTCTGTTTAAAAAATGTCTGTTAACCGCTACAAAACTACAGTATGATCACTTCATGAGAAAATTAGATTTAGTAAAATTATCTTGACCCGGTGGAGAAGACTTTTATCATGCAGGACACAGATAACCCATATAGAATAAGTAAGAAAAACCAGAAAAAACTCAGCCTTCATGTACAGAATAACATTCAGATCACAGACATCTAAACTCAGCCTTCATGTACAGAATAACATTGAGATTACAGACATCACAACACAGCCTTGTACACAATAACATTGAGATCACAGACACCTCAACACAGCCTTGTACACAATAACATTCAGATCACACACATCTCAACACAGCCTTGTACACAATAACATTGAGATCACAGACATCACAACACTGACTTAATGTACAGAATAACATTGAAATCACAGACATCTCAACACAGCCTTGTACACAATAACATTGAGATCACACACATCACAACACAGACTTCATGTACACAATAACATTGAGATCACACACATCTCAACAGACTTCATGTACAGAATAACATTGAGATCACACACATCTCAACACAGCCTTGTACACAATAACATTCAGATCACACACATCACAACACAGCCTTGTACACAATAACATTCAGATCACACACATCACAACACAGCCTTGTACACAATAACATTCAGATCACACACACATCTCAACACAGCCTTGTACACAATAACATTCAGATCACACACATCTCAACACAGCCTTGTACACAATAACATTGAGATCACACACATCTCAACACAGACTTGTACACAATAACATTCAGATCATGCACATCACAACACAGCCTTGTACACAATAACATTGAGATCACAGACATCTCAACACAGCCTTGTACACAATAACATTCAGATCACACACATCACAACACAGACTTAATGTACACAATAACATTGAGATCACAGACATCTCAACACAGCCTTGTACACAATAACATTCAGATCATGCACATCACAACACAGCCTTGTACACAATAACATTGAGATCACACACATCACAACACAGCCTTGTACACAATAACATTCAGATCACACACATCTCAACACAGCCTTGTACACAATAACATTGAGATCACACACATCTCAACACAGCCTTGTACACAATAACATTGAGATCACAGACATCACAACACAGCCTTGTACACAATAACATTGAGATCACACACATCACAACACAGCCTTGTACACAATAACATTCAGATCACACACATCACAACACAGCCTTGTACACAATAACATTGAGATTACAGACATCACAACACAGCCTTGTACACAATAACATTGAGATCACAGACATCACAACACAGCCTTGTACACAATAACATTCGGATCACACACATCTCAACACAGCCTTGTACACAATAACATTGAGATCACACACATCTCAACACAGCCTTGTACACAATAACATTCAGATGACACACATCTCAACACAGCCTTGTACACAATAACATTGAGATTACAGACATCACAACACAGCCTTGTACACAATAACATTGAGATTACAGACATCACAACACAGACTTGTACACAATAACATTGAGATCACACACATCTCAACACAGCCTTGTACACAATAACATTGAGATCACAGACATCACAACACAGACTTGTACACAATAACATTGAGATCACACACATCTCAACACAGCCTTGTACACAATAACATTGAGATCACATACATCACAACACAGCCTTGTACACAATAACATTCAGATGACACACATCCACTGAAGGCCTTAGACAAGTGTTCGTTGATGACGAATATCATCCTTGGTATCATTTCACAAAGCTTCGTAACTTACGAAATTTGCGTAAGTCACATTTACGAAATACTAAGCATTTCACAAAAACTAAAACTAAAGTTCAGTAAAAACCTTGTGTAACTTTACACCATGTCCACCCTGTCGTGACTTATGAAAACAATTTAAAATCGTGCACAAGCATGCCCTTTTGAACAGAAAATGACATTGTGATCAATTACAAATTAGCGTAAGAGAATGACTATGCCTTGTGAGTGATTGTTTCGAGGTGGAAACCGGGTTTTCAATGTTGAAGAGGGATGCCGGCAAAATACACGTTGTCATGAAACTAATTGTACGCTTTTTCGCAGACTGTGCTAACAGTTAGCCTATTTTAAGAACATTAGGTGTGTCTATGGACATTGAGCAAAATCTGTGAAAGTTGTTTTGTTACTGTTTGTTTTACTGCATGATAAACAATATGAAATTGGAATTTTATAGAAAAATTGATCTTCTATCAATAATGAGGTTGTTTTGATAGAACACAATAAAGTTCCTAGTCTGTGTACGTGACTTGGTAATCGGACCGGCGTACAATTTTCACCTCAAAATTGTCATCCTTTCTTAACTCTAAGTTACAGAGTAGTATGTTTTTACAGGGAGCATGTATGATACGAAAAAGTTACGAACACCTTTGTGAAATGCACTTACGAAATTCTTAAGTTTTGCTTAACTTTTTTGTAAATATTTACAAACGTTCGTAAGTTGCAAAGCTTTGTGAAACAATACTCAGATCACAGACCATTTAAAGTTTTGAATTTAGCTCAAATTCTCAAAAAATATCAGTGTTATTCCAACCAAATATTTGTTAAAGTTGCATTGTAGTATGAACATTTCAACCCAACCAATATATTTAAAATGTGAATTTTATTCTTTTTATTTGATATTGTTTTTATGTATTTTGAGGTTAAGAATATGAGATTCTCAATGTGTCAATATTTACACATGTCTGTCTAGGTAAACATGGTGTTTCCGTACTATCACTTTTGACAGATGTTTTGTGTTTTTTTGTTTTAGTTTTATTACTAAAGTAATTTAGTGAATTTTTTTATTTTACTTAAAACCAGTATACTGACAAAGCGAGACATTTAATTACATGTAATTCTTGTGTATGTTTGAATTGGCATATAAATGTTACACTTAGTAATTGATATATTATTTTAAACAGCATAGTTCCTTTACTATCGAATAATTAATTTATTGATAAATGTTTTGATTTTGATGAATATATGTGTGTAGGACAGAGCTGGTGATATATATTCTGGAACGACCTGACCGAGGACCAGCTCGGAGAATTTCAGCTCTGGATACGGCTAACTTCCTTAAACAGAACAACATACTACCACAGCTGCAGTCACAGATCATTGCCGAAGATGTCCGACCAAAGACTGGGTTCACCAAGGATCAACACAAACAATACTTGGACAACACCCCTTCAGGTATATGTAGTATGAAAATAAGAACTTTGTGACTTATAGATGGTCCTTATTATAGCCCCCACAACAATTAGGTTTCCTGGTATCACTCTGATATACACACAATCTTGTCTCATTTTTAACATTGTTCAGTTTCCACAAAAGTCTGTAAACAAATGTATATGACTGTCTTGCCACACAGTTGTGTATCTCAATTTTCTTTCGCAGATTCTTGTCATGGCTACCGAAACAGAGATCTAATAATTCAATAAAATCTAATCCTGCAAACATGGTATGTAAAGGTAGTGGGGAAGGCACTGCTCTGGACATATTAAAGATAGCTATCTGTCCACCTTACTCAGAAACAGTTTTCTCGGTCACGCATAAGCCTAGCTTGACTGCACGCACACAAACATTTCTACCAGGATCCATTCATTTTGTCGGGTGTTTGGATTTCCTATGAATGAAAGAGACTATCTAATTCTGACAAAATAATCTTTGCCATTCGATACTGTAAACACTGAATGCAGCGCACCAAGTGGAGAATATCTGTACTAAGGGAAGTAATGAGTCCATGTGGTCTTATCATAAAACCAAAGTTAATTGGTATCCTTGGAGTTTTTCATTAAGTTATGAATGGATTTGAACTTAATTTGGTCAGAAGCATCCTTTGGGAAAGGGGAACAGATTTTTCATAAATGGTTACTGTGACCTTCCATCCCATAACCTTGTATAGCATTGCTGGACGTTAAAGGATAAACACAATTCTGATGTAAAAATTGGCTCAAGGGTCTTTTCCCACCCTTAGGGACTTAGTTTCTTTAAACACAGTCATGTTGTAAAAACAAGCGGTCTTTGTTATTTCTTTGAAGCAGTTGGGATCCCCACAGTATATCCAGATATAGTATTGTTTGAGATTGACAAATAAAGCTACGTGTAGTAACGAATTGAACATGAACAATATTTTGACATTTGGGTCAAATCCAACTAGATGAGCGATACAGGCCCCATGGGATTCTTGTTTGTACTGAAATAAAGTTTTAAGTTGAGTGTGTGCAAATTAAACAGGTAGAGATGTTTTCACTTTTTAACATAAGAAAAAGATCGTCAAATAATTCTCAATGTCTGCCATCTTGGAAAAAGATGGAAATTCCCGTTAGGAACTTGAAGATTTATAGATATGAACACAGCAATTTATTCTTGTTAAATGTGTCGAGTAAAGAAGTGATGTATAGCTACCTATTATATGTGTTGATACTTGAGTTAATTCAGGATTCATCACAATTAAATAGAAATCGGTTCTGGAAAAATGTAACCAAAGGATGATGCAACAGTGCCTTTATTACTTAGGTCTTCAAAGTTATTGTATTGACAAATTCCTTATAAAAAGGAGGAATATATTCATGCAATGTTATCGTAAACAGATTGTTGAAACAATTAGCCTATTAATCATTTAAAAGTCCGCCATGATGATGTGCTTACCTATCTTTGAATCCAGGACTCCAAGGTGCTAGGCAAATTATAAACTGAATTCTTTTGTTTGATAGAGAAATCATCGCCTCTTATCTGTTACTGGCTGTAATCTAATTAGGATAGTAAGCCTATTTAACACTATGAGTGTGTCTTGTCTCCGTTTACCCCCCTAATTAGGATAGTAGGCCTATTTAACACTCTGAGCGTGTCTTGTCTCCGTTTACCCCCCTAATTAGGATAGTAGGCCTATTTAACACTTTGGGTGTGTCTTGTCTCCGTTTACCCCCCTAATTAGGGTAGTAGGCCTATTTAACACTTTGGGTGTGTCTTGTCTCCGTTTACCCCCCTAATTAGGGTAGTAGGCCTATTTAACACCCTGAGTGTGTCTTGTCTCCGTTTACCCCCCTAATTAGGGTAGTAGGTCTATTTAACACTCTGAGTGTGTCTTGTCTCCGTTTACCCCCCTAATTAGGGTAGTAGGCCTATTTAACACCCTGAGTGTGTCTTGTCTCCGTTTACCCCCCTAATTAGGGTAGTAGGTCTATTTAACACTCTGAGTGTGTCTTGTCTCCGTTTACCCCCCTAATTAGGGTAGTAGGTCTATTTAACACTCTGAGTGTGTCTTGTCTCCGTTTACCCCCCTAATTAGGGTAGTAGGCCTATTTAACACTCTGAGTGTGTCTTGTCTCCGTTTACCCCCCTAATTAGGGTAGTAGGCCTATTTAACACTCTGAGTGTGTCTTGTCTCCGTTTACCCCCCTAATTAGGGTAGTAGGCCTATTTAACACTCTGAGTGTGTCTTGTCTCTGTTTACCCCCCATCAGTGTTAGTGTCAAAACATGGGTCGTACACACAGACCAGTACATGTGTTGCTGCGTACACTTCTCACCATAGAAATTGTAAAAAAAATGTATATGTGTAGGAAATAAGGGGAGTGATTGAATGTATAAGTGTAGGAAATTAGGGGAGTGATTGAATGTATAAGTGTAGGAAATTAGGATGTTGATTGAATGTATAAGTGTAGGAAATTAGGATGTTGATTGAATGTATAAGTGTAGGAAATTAGGATGTTGATTGAATGTATAAGTTTAGGAAATTAGGATGTTGATTGAATGTATAAGTTTAGGAAATTAGGATGTTGATTGAATGTATAAGTTTAGGAAATTAGGGGAGTGATCGAATGTATAAGTGTAGGAAATTAGGGAGTGATTGAATGTATAAGTGTAGGAAATTAGGATGTTGATTGAATGTATAAGTGTAGGAAATTAGGATGTTGATTGAATGTATAAGTTTAGGAAATTAGGGGAGTGATCGAATGTATAAGTGTAGGAAATTAGGGTGATTGAATGTATAAGTGTAGGAAATTAGGATGTTGATTGAATGTATAAGTGTAGGAAATTAGGATGTTGATTGAATGTATAAATGTAGGAAATTAGGGAGTGATTGAATGTATAAGTGTAGGAAATTAGGGGAATGATTGAATGTATAAATGTAGGAAATTAGGATGTTGATTGAATGTATAAATGTAGGAAATTAGGATGTTGATTGAATGTATAAGTGTAGGAAATTAGGATGTTGATTGAATGTATAAGTGTAGGAAATTAGGATGTTGATTGAATGTATAAATGTAGGAAATTAGGGGAATGATTGAATGTATAAGTGTAGGAAATTAGGATGTTGATTGAATGTATAAGTGTAGGAAATTAGGATGTTGATTGAATGTATAAGTGTAGGAAATTAGGATGTTGATTGAATGTATAAGTGTAGGAAATTAGGATGTTGATTGAATGTATAAGTGTAGGAAATTAGGATGTTGATTGAATGTATAAGTTTAGGAAATTAGGGGAATGATTGAATGAATAAGTGTAGGAAATTAGGGGAGTGATTGAATGTATAAGTGTAGGAAATTAGGGAGTGATTGAATGAATAAGTGTAGGAAATTAGGGGAATGATCGAATGTATAAGTATAGGAAATTAGGGGAGTGATTGAATGTATAAGTGTAGGAAATTAGGGGAATGATTGAATGAATAAGTGTAGGAAATTAGGGGAGTGATTGAATATATAAGTGTAGGAAATAAGGGGAGTGATTGAATGTATAAGTGTAGGAAATTAGGGGAATGATTGAATGAATAAGTGTAGGAAATTAGGGGAGTGATTGAATGTATAAGTGTAGGAAATTAGGGGAATGATTGAATGAATAAGTGTAGGAAATTAGGGGAGTGATTGAATGTAATAAGTGTAGGAAATTAGGGGAGTGATTGAATGTATAAGTGTAGGAAATTAGGGGAATGATTGAATGTATAAGTGTAGGAAATTAGGGGAGTGATTGAAGGTATAAGTGTAGGAAATTAGGATGTTGATTGAATGTATAAGTGTAGGAAATTAGGGGAGTGATTGAATGTATAAGTGTAGGAAATTAGGGGAGTGATTGAATGTATAAGTGTAGGAAATTAGGGGAGTGATTGAAGGTATAAGTGTAGGAAATTAGGATGTTGATTGAATGTATTAAGTGTAGGAAATTAGGGAGTGATCGAATGTATAAGTGTAGGAAATTAGGGAGTGATTGAATGTATAAGTGTAGGAAATTAGGGGAGTGATTAAATGTATAAGTGTAGGAAATTAGGGGAGTGATTGAAGGTATAAGTGTAGGAAATTAGGGGAATGATTGAATGTATAAGTGTAGGAAATTAGGATGTTGATTGAATGTATTAAGTGTAGGAAATTAGGGAGTGATCGAATGTATAAGTGTAGGAAATTAGGGAGTGATTGAATGTATAAGTGTAGGAAATTAGGGGAGTGATTGAATGTATAAGTGTAGGAAATTAGGGGAATGATTGAATGTATAAGTGTAGGAAATTAGGGGAGTGATTGAATGTATAAGTGTAGGAAATTAGGGGAGTGATTGAATGTATATGTGTAGGAAATTAGGGGAGTGATTGAAGGTATAAGTGTAGGAAATTAGGGGAATGATTGAATGTATAAGTGTAGGAAATTAGGGGAATGATTGAAGGTATAAGTGTAGGAAATTAGGGGAGTGATTGAATGTATAAGTGTAGGAAATTAGGGGAGTGATTGAATGTATAAGTGTAGGAAATTAGGGGAATGATTGAATGTATAAGTGTAGGAAATTAGGGGAGTGATTGAATGTATAAGTGTAGGAAATTAGGATGTTGATTGAATGTATTAAGTGTAGGAAATTAGGGGAATGATTGATGTATAAGTGTAGGAATCTAGTGGAGTGATTAAATGTATAAATGTAGGAAATTAGGGAGTGATTGAATGTATAAGTGTAGGAAATTAGGGGAGTGATTGAATGTATAAGTGTAGGAAATTAGGGAATGATTGAATGTATAAGTGTAGGAAATTAGGGGAATGATTGATGTATAAGTGTAGGAAATTAGGGGAATGATTGATGTATAAGTGTAGGAAATTAGGGGAGTGATTGAATGTATAAGTGTAGGAAATTAGGGGAATGATTGAATGTATAAGTGTAGGAAATTAGGGAGTGATTGAATGTTCAGTGCACTCTGTCCAAACTGGATGTTTGCCAAAACCGCCCAAATAATTTGGTCCCAAAAATTCCCTTCTTTATTTATAGTAAGTAAACTCTGCATAATCCGGACTCTGTCTATTCTGTAATCCGGCCATATATTCCGGCCCAATTACTTGTGTATACTAGTAAATCTACTGTGTATAAACTGGCATCGGTTCCATTGATGTTTACCTGGTAGCGGTAGCTTCAGCGGCTCCCGACGAGTGTTTTTCAAAATTAAGCATGGTAAACATAAATGACATATAAACATCTTTCACACACTCACACATTCTCAATTAAATAGAAGGTACATTTTAATAGTTAATATAAGCATCCTCATAGAATTTCATTACCATTATAAAGCTTTTCAATGCACGAAAGAGATAGAATGAAAAACAAGGGGAGAATAAGCAATCATGAGTAATTAAAATAAGTGGCCACGTCTTGATAAACACCTAAATAGTTGTTACTTACAATAAAGAATGCATTTGTAAATGTATCGTAATTAAGAAATGTTGCTGGCTGGCTTCCCCTTCGCGGACCTCACTACACAAACGTACCGGATGAGGAAGTCAAGAGATGATGATGGTGACATATACCTTTTGTATTGCTCTGTTTATATTATTTACAAACATTCCTCAGATTGAGAATCTGCACTCGTAGAAAGTGTCAGATCGGTTGATTGTTCGGGCTCAGTTGGAGGCCCCCTTAACACAAACAACAATCAGTGACTGTTTTCAACCGTTGTAATGTAGCAGTGTCATATTGCCAGTGTTGCATTAAATTATGTTATTCAATTCAAAGTTTGTATGTGCATGAATTATTCACAATGACATCTTCTTTATAATATATCTTTCATTCATTTATTTTTTTTTTTTTTGCATTCATCAATGATATAAAAGCAGAATGTCTACAATCCTAAACTCTCTGCAAACTGACTTTATTATGTGGTCCCAAAGGTGTCCGGTTTAGACAGAGTACACTGTATAAGTGTTATTTGACATCTTTTTTTTTGCTGCTTCAGGAGTACAGTCATCTTCACAAGAATAAAGATTTTGGTTGATGAAACAATTATCTTCTTAATAAATTGTCTCACGTTATAGCTGAAAACTTGTTTTAATGAGGAAAAAATAGAATGATCGGGGAAACTTGCATAGCATCAGAAACAATTTAACACTGTAATCGTAATGATGTTTACTTCCAGGAATCCATCCCCTTATTTGGCAGCAGGCCAAGTTAGACAATCCTGATCCCGAGGCACTCATTCCTGTCCCCATGGTCCGGTTTAAGGAGCTCTTCCATCGCATGAAACACCAGGAACAACAGACAAAGTTACACCATCAAAGGATGGATGTAAGTGGTACATCAGGCCTTGGTGTGATACACACAATACTGAGAGTGACATGTGAAGATTGGGAGGGTCATAGGTCAATGTGTGGAGGGTCATAGGTCAAGGTTTGGAGGGTCAAATGTCAGGGTTTGGAGGGTCATAGGTCAATGTGTGTAGGGTCATAGGTCAAGGTTTGGAGGGTCATATGTCAATGTTTGGAGGGTCATAGGTCAAGGTTTGGAGGGTCAAATGTCAGGGTTTGGAGGGTCATAGGTCAATGTGTGGAGGGTCATAGGTCAAGGTTTGGAGGGTCATAGGTCAATGTATGGAGGGTCATAGGTCAAGGTTTGGAGGGTCATAGGTCAAGGTTTGGAGGGTCATAGGTCAAGGTTTTATGGGTCAAATGTCACAGTTTGGAGAGTCATAGGTCAAGGTTTAGAGAGTCAAGTGTCAGGAATTGGAGGGTCAAATGTCAGTGTGTGGATGGTCAAAGGTCAAGATTTGAAGATGCAGTTCAGTAACAAGGGTCATACAAATGGAGTTACCTAAACTGATATCGACCTTCTTCATGTTAAATATTATTAGCATAAAATGTTGTTAATATTTTTTGGTATATCATTAAGGTACTTTTGTACAAAAATGAAGTAAAATAATTGTAATTAAATACATATATGTAGCATGAGAGAGCAAAAATAAATCTGTGGTTATTACCAGGTAAAACTGGGGCACAATATTGTACAATGACAACAATCATTTTACTTATAATGTTGTAGATTATGTTCTGTCACAAACTTTAAGTACCACATATACAACTGTATTCAGATGATAGCCACGGACTTGACACAGCTGCAGCAAAAACAGGTCAGCATGCTAGCAAAACTGGATGAGTACAAACGTAAACACCTGGAGCTTGGCCACAGACTTCTACAGGTGAGATAAATAGGCCACAGACTTCTACAGGTGAGATAATTAGGCCACAGACTTCTACAGGTGAGATAATTAGGTCACAGACTTCTACAGGTGAGATAATTAGGCCACAGACTTCTACAGGTGAGATAATGATGTCACATACTTCTACAGGTGAGATAATTAGGTCACATACTTTTACAGGTGAGATAATTAGGTCACAGACTTCTACAGGTGAGATAATTAGGTCACAGACTTCTACAGGTGAGATAATTAGGTCACAGACTTCTACAGGTGAGATAATTAGGTCACAGACTTCTACAGGTGAGAGAATTTGGTCACAGACTTCTACAGGTGAGAGAATTTGGTCACAGACTTCTACAAATGAGATACTTCTGCAGGTGTAAACAGTAGTGGTGTGTGATAGGTATACTGGTGTACTGTAAACATACTTATTTTAGTGGTAGTTTAATTTTGCACTCTTTGTGCAGCGCTAATTCATGTACATTTTGTAAACACTTCCACAGCATTCTTTTACACCAATTCTCAAGAAATGGTGTAGAAGTGTTTGCACTAACTACAGCATATAATGATGTCTTTTGTGTATATTCATTGAGTATTAAGCGTTACGGGTCCTGTACACTTATTAAATTGTTGATGTCGATACAGAAAATGAGTTTAAAAGCATCAAATATACTGCGAGCTGGCACATTCGTCCGCCATTATCAGACTTTTAGTGTTCCCATATCTGTTACAGGTCATGTGTTTCCCCCACTGTTACAGGTCATGTGTTTCCCCCACTGTTACAGGTCATGTGTTTCCCCCACTGTTTAACTTTAAAAACATTTGATTAAAGAACCGACAAATGTAGAACATGCTAGCATAATTGTTCATCCAGTTACAGTGGAACTTCGTTAACTCGAACTCGACGGGACCCCGAGAAAACTTGAGTTATCCGAGTGTTCGAATTAAGCGAGTTGTCATTTTTGGTGCAAAGTTTGGTCTATATTTGTCAACATTATATAATCATTATAACTCCACTCTGTCGCTCATCAGTTCAGTGTGAAGACTGGTCAATATATGTAAATGTATATGTAATATTTCTTTCTGTCACTCGTAGTTTGGTGTAGTTTTGCCGATATACGATCTTGATAAAGATTCTTTCACTTAGCCACTTCAATAACGATATGATGTTCATGTCATGTTTGCAAAAGGAATAACGATAAAATGGAATTCAACCGAATAACAATTTATTAATGTTATATCAAATAACCGTTTAAATTTAACACAGATTATATGTAAAACTTAACAGAACCATTACGTTATATTGGACATATAAAATAGTGTATGATAGTCAAACTTGCGTTTTACCGACAACCACACCATTTCCATGTGTATTAGCACAGGAAGTTGGTACTGCGCATGTGCGTATAAAATGTTACTGTAACTGAGTTGGCATTTTATCCGATTTAATAGACAGCACTGACCGTTACAGTCGTACTCTGAACACCTCGGCAGTAATTATGCTATTGTTTCAGCAGTTTACAGATTTAATATGTACCAGTGACTGTTTCATTTCTACACCTGTAAAAACATCAACCGAGTAGATCTACCGGTGTGTCAGAGATTAGTTCCGCTTGAGCGAACGGGTAGATGAGTTGTTGACTATCGTGTGTACTATTATCGGCAACCGCCTTAGGAAATTACCTGATGTAAGTAAAACAGTACTTTTTATCACGGACAGTTTTTGTTATAAGATTCCACCGACAATTTCTTTCATGAATTTATAAAACACTTATAATAGCGTATAATAATCGGTAGAATTGTAGTGCTGATACAAACGGAATTTCGATGTTGAAAAAATGTTGGCGTTTACAACTGATCGTTGTTGGACACAAACATGATACTTTGAGTTATTCGATCATTTTAAGTAGGATTTTTATTGTTGGGACCAAATTTTCACTTCGTATTATCCGAGTTTTTCGAGTTTTCCGAATTCGAGTTTTCTGAGTTTTTTTTACTAGGATCAGAGATATATAGAGAGATTGGCTACTCTGTATTTGCCCTTATGTCTATGTGGTGGCCCCTGACCTTCCCACAATCCTGTGCGGTCGCTCGGTTCAGTCTTCTGCCGACGCCATATTGGAGAAAACCTGAAAACGAGACACATAATTATCAATAATTTCTATTTGAAATAATCACCAAGATCCAATGATGTGCTTTAATTTCATTAGTATTAAAGTGCAGAAGTGTTATCAATATGAAATATCACAATTTGCTGTCAAAGTGATTGTTTTTTGAGTATGAAAGTCAAGCACACCACAGGGAAGATGTATTTTGAGTATGAAAGTCAAGCACACCACAGGGAAGATCGGCGGGAATCTCCAATTTTCGTAAAGTCCCTATGGGGTTTTCGAAAATACGGATAAATTACAACAATGTGCATGATAAACAAGACCATATCCCATAAGTATGATAGATTTTGGATAATGTAGTAACTTTTGTAGTGGCCTAAATAAAACGATGTGCTTTTTGTTTGCGTTTAAAATTGATGATGTTTTGGTCTGACGTAATGGCGGCTTAATTACAAAACTAGGACATTCGAATAGGACCCAATGGATTTTCGAAAATACGGATTAATGACAACAGTGTGCATGATCAATAAGACCATATCCCATAAGTATGATAGTTTTTGGATAATGTAGTAACTTTTGTAGTGGCCTAAATAAAACGATGTGCTTTTTGTGTGCATTTAAATTTGACAATGTTTTGGTCTGATGTAATGGCGGCATAATTACAAAACTAGGACATTCGAATAGGACCCAATAGATTTTCGAAAATACGGATAAATGACAACGGTGTGCATAATCATCAAGACTATATCCCATAAGTATGATAGTTTTTTGGTCACCTGAGACGGCGTTGTGCGTCGTAAACAATTTACATTTTCAACTTCTTCTTAAAAACTGCTGAACTAAATTCAATGAAATTTTACAGGAAGCTTCCATGGCCGAGGGTGAACCAAAATTGTGAATTATATGGTCCCCACCCCCCAGGGGCCTGAGGGGCGGGGCCAAAAAGGGTCAAATTGACTAAAACTTCAAAAATCTTCTTCTCTACTCTCAAATAAGGTGGAATCAAACACTCTTCATAGATGAAAGGGTCTTAAGGTGCTTTACCAAAATTGTGAATTTCATGACCCTGGGGTCTCATGTTTGCCCCTGGGGAGGGGGTAAACTTTACAATAGTTTATATAGAGAAATCACATTTTTGACTATTATTTGTTGGATTTGTATTGGAATTCATTCTAACTTGTATCAAATTATCAGCATGGGATGACACTTTGATGGTATGTACATGTTGGCCCTAGTTGACCCCCAGGGGCTGGTGGGCGGGGCCAAAAAGGGTCAAATTGACTAAAACTTCAAAAATCTTCTTCTCTACTCTCAAATAAGGTGGAATCAAACACTCTTCATAGATGAAAGGGTCTTAAGGTGCTTTACCAAAATTGTGAATTTCATGACCCTGGTATCTCACGTTTGCCCCTGGGGAGGGGGTAAACTTTACAATAGTTTATATAGAGAAATCACATTTTTGACTATTATTTGTTGGATTTGTATTGGAATTCATTCTAACTTGTATCAAATTATCAGCATGGGATGACACTTTGATGGTATGTACATGTTGGCCCTAGTTGACCCCCAGGGGCTGGTGGGCGGGGCCAAAAAGGGTAAAATTTACAAAAATTTCAAAAAATCTTCTTCTCTACTCTCAGATATGGTAGAATCAATACTCTTCATAGATGGAAGGATCTTAAGGTGCTTTACCAAAATTGTGAATTTCATGACCCTGGGGTCTCACGTTTGCCCCTGGGGAGGGGGTATACTTTACTATAGTTTATATAGGGAAATCACATTTTTGACTATTATTTGTTGGATTTGTATTGGAATTCATTCTAACTTGGTTCAAATTATCAGCATGAGATGACAGTTTGATGGTATGTACATGTTGGCCCTAGTTGACCCCCAGGGGCTGATGGGCGGGGCCAAAAAGGGTAAAATTTACAAAAATTTCAAAAATCTTTTTCTCTACTCTCAGATATGTTAGAATCAAATACTCCTCATAGATGGAAGGATCTTCAGGTGCTTTACCGAAATTGTGAATTTCATGACCCTGGGGTCTCATGTTTGCCCCTGGGGAGGGGGTAAACTTTACTATAGTTTATATAGGGAAATCACATTTTTGACTATTATTTGTTGAATTTTTATTGGAATTAATTCTAACTTTGTTAACATTATCAGCTTGGGATGACAGTTTGATGGTATGTACATGTTGGCCCTGGTTGACCCCCAGGGGCTGGTGGGCGGGGCCAAAAAGGGTCAAATTGACTGAAATTTCAAAAATCTTCTTCTCTACTCTCAGATATGTTAGAATCAAATACTCTTCATAGATGGAAGGCTCTTTAGGTGCTTTACCAAAATTGTGAATTTCATGACCCTGGGGTCTCACGTTTGCCCCTGGGGAGGGGGTAAACTTTACTATAGTTATAGGGAAATCACATTTTTGACTATCATTTGTTTTATTTGTTTTGAAATTCATTCTTTCATTCAAATTTACTGAAATATTTCAAAATCAGGTGACCGTTAAGGCCCATGGGCCTCTTGTTTGATAATGTAGTAACTTTTGTAGTGGCCTAAATAAAACGATGTGCTTTTTGTGTGTATTTAAAATTGACAATGTTTTGGTCTGACGTAATGGCGGATTAACCAGAACATGTCGAATAAGTTCCAGTACATCGATACACACATGCGCAAAGCCAGATTTAACTGTGCTCATGTGTGTTTGATAGGGGACAAGGCGCTCTCGATAAGGGATATGCTTGAATGGTCACGAATAAAGGGAGCCACCACTTGTACGGGAAAATAGCGATGTTACTTATCTCTCTATATATGTCTGCTAGGATAAAGAGAGAATTCGGCCGGGACTGACGAAGTACTTCGAGTTAAGCGGGGTATTCAAGTTTTCCGAGTTTGAGTTAATGAAGTTCCACTGTATTTAAATCATGTGCTGTCCATTTTTTGTTTTTTTTTTTTTGTTTTGTTTTGTGGAAATGAAATATTTTTTGCCATAAATATGAAGTTAAGTACCAGGCAAAGGAAGTACTGTACTTTGTCTAATGTCTTGTCATACAGTCTATTAATAGTCACCTACATACTATTCATTTTTGACACAGGGATGTAATACCCCTGAGTCATAGGTATTGGTCTGAAGATTTGAACTTTGAACTCTAACCGGATATGGCAGTGCCCTCTAACAGCATATGCCCTCTACCGAGCTCTCTGAGCAGTATTAGAATTACCTCCCTTCAATCAAATGTAATTACACTATTTTGCATCTGTTGAATGGAAGATGTGAATGCATTACTGTAGTTAATGTGGTTCATATAAATTTGTCAAAATAATATTATTATTACATCATTTCATTCTTATTTTTTGTCTAAGTATATTTTTGTTTGTTTGATGTTTATTTTCGAAGCTAACCTTCTGTAGCCATATTACAGATATAAGGATATGTTATCGTAGGGTTGACCTATATATAACGCCGCATCTGATTGTGTAATTAATACACAACACTGCAAAGTGTCGATAAATACGCCAAGTTACCTTTGATTCATATATTCAATGTAGAAGGTAGAAGCATTGAAGTAATGGGAAGATTGACCAGTAAATCATGATTTCGAAAGATTACCAATAGTGCCAGTTTAACTGCACTATCTTTAGGTGTAGTCTTGTTTGTACAACATACTGAATCCGCCCGGATATTAAATTTGGACTAAATATAAGTGGTCTAATTTATTCAGTCACTATTTGTTTTAACGTTATAATTAGAAGCTTGTAAATTTACGCCTCTTTGTGTGTAGCTTTTATTAGAAATTTCTCAATTCTTTTGTTTCCGGATACGTGATCTGGTGGCAGTTTGGTGTGTCAGGTTTGCCTTTAGACTGGCATGCTCATTGAGACATTTTGCCCCATCTTGTATTTACTGTGTTTATACATACCGATGCAGACTTTCTTTTGTGATTGTGATACCTGCTATGTAAGATAGATTTATTTTACATAGCTAAATTACATGGGCAAACTCTATCCATCATGGCGAGATGTGAAAGAATAATAAGAATAAGAAGAATAAGAAACATGGCAAAAACAATAGGTCATAAGTCCTAATAACAACTGAGTACATGAACAGATAGTAAAACCTCAGTCTGTGCTGCCCACAACAATCACACATTATTGACAAAGATATCACTGAACACACTGGAAGTATAAACAAACATCAGCTCATCACTTGTTCACAATCCATCATGCTGTAGAATATATTTAGCAGAAATATACCAATTTTTGTTTGACCAATCAAAATGGTGCTTTCAATTCACCTCATTGATACCCATGTTTTCTGTCGTTCTCATGAAATGTAACCATCCTACTTGTGAAAATATGTTATATTACGTACAGGATACCATTCAATATCCACTCATATATTTTGAACTGAATCTTGATTAATCCTTACCATGCTTACAAAGGCATAAGCCGTATTCACTCATTTGACTGTGGCGGTTAATCACTGCAAATGCCGTATTTGTGTAACCTTTAGAAGGTACCATCTGTTTGTGGTTAAAACATTTGGAACACATCTGGAATTATTAGTATCTAGTAAAGACTAATCTAAGTCTTCTTTACGTTTGTCATTTATAGGGGGTTTATGTAAAACTTTTCATGTATTATGGTAATGCAGGACAGCGTGGTAAGGGTTATGGACAGCGTGGTAAGGGTTATGGACAGCGTGGTAAGGGTTATGGACAGCGTGGTAAGGGTTATGGACAGCGTGGTAAGGGTTATGGACAGCGTGGTAAGGGTTATGGACAGCGTGGTAAGGGTTATGGACAGCGTGGTAAGGGTTATGGACAGCGTGGTAAGGGTTATGGACAGCGTGGTAAGGGTTATGGACAGCGTGGTAAGGGTTATGGACAGCGTGGTAAGGGTTATGATTTAATTCCATCAAAGTTGGATCAGAGTTCTGAATGTTTCACACAGTACTTAATTATATTTACAGTAAAAATATTGAATGCTGAATAACCTTCAATTTCCTCATTACTTGAAAAAAATGATCTGTTTTCCAATAATTAATTTATCTTTCTCAGGTGGTGGTGAAACAGGAGATCTTCAGGAAGATGGGTTATGCAATTCAGGCAGAAGAGGAACAGTTACGTGTCCAACTGGAGAAAAGTCAGGCTGAACTTAACCATCCCACACAGTTTAAGGTAAGGTGTTATTGTAATCAACCATCCCACACAATTTAAGGTGTTATTGTAATCAACCATCCCACACAGTTTAAGGTAAGGTGTTATTGTAATCAACCATCCCTCACAGTTTAAGGTGTTATTGTAATCAACCATCCCACACAGTTTAAGGTAAGGTGTTATTGTAATCAACCATCCCACACAATTTAAGGTAAGGTGTTATTGTAATCAACCATCCCACACAGTTTAAGGTAATGTGTTATTGTAATCAACCATCCCACACAGTTTAAGGTAATGTGTTATTGTAATCAACCATCCCACACAGTTTAGGGTGTTATTGTAATCAACCATCCCACACAGTTTAAGGTGTTATTGTAATCAACCATCCCACACAGTTTAAGGTAATGTGTTATTGTAATCAACCATCCCACACTGTTTAAGGTAAGGTGTTATTGTAATCAACCATCCCACACTGTTTAAGGTAAGGTGTTATTGTAATCAACCATCCCACACAGTTTAAGGTAAGGTGTTATTGTAATCAACCATCCCACACAGTTTAAGGTGTTATTGTAATCAACCATCACACACAGTTTAAGGTAATGTGTTATTGTAATCAACCATCCCACACAGTTTAAGGTAAGGTGTTATTGTAATCAACCATCCCACACAGTTTAAGGTGTTATTGTAATCAACCATCACACACAGTTTAAGGTAAGGTGTTATTGTAATCAACCATCCCACACAGTTTAAGGTAAGGTGTTATTGTAATCAACCATCCCACACAGTTTAAGGTAATGTGTTATTGTAATCAACCATCCCACACAGTTTAAGGTAAGGTGTTATTGTAATCAACCATCCCACACAGTTTAAGGTGTTATTGTAATCAACCATCCCACACTGTTTAAGGTAAGGTGTTATTGTAATCAACCATCCCACACAGTTTAAGGTAAGGTGTTATTGTAGTCAACCATCCCACACAGTTTAAGGTGTTATTGTAATCAACCATCCCACACAGTTTAAGGTACAGTTGTAATCAACCATCCCACACAGTTTAAGGTAAGGTGTTATTGTAATCAACCATCCCACACAGTTTAAGGTAATGTGTTATTGTAATCAACCATCCCACACTGTTTAAGGTAAGGTGTTATTGTAATCAACCATCCCACACTGTTTAAGGTAAGGTGTTATTGTAATCAACCATCCCACACTGTTTAAGGTGTTATTGTAATCAACCATCCCTCACAGTTTAAGGTGTTATTGTAATCAACCATCCCACACTGTTTAAGGTGTTATTGTAATCAACCATCCCACACAGTTTAAGGTAAGGTGTTATTGTAATCAACCATCCCACACAGTTTAAGGTAAGGTGTTATTGTAATCAACCATCCCACACAGTTTAAGGTAAGGTGTTATTGTAGTCAACCATCCCACACAGTTTAAGGTGTTATTGTAATTAACCATCCCACACAGTTTAAGGTGTTATTGTAATCAACCATCCCACACAGTTTAAGGTAATGTGTTATTGTAATCAACCATCCCACACTGTTTAAGGTAAGGTGTTATTGTAATCAACCATCCCACACAGTTTAAGGTAAGGTGTTATTGTAATCAACCATCCCACACTGTTTAAGGTAAGGTGTTATTGTAATCAACCATCCCACACAGTTTAAGGTGTTATTGTAATCAACCATCCCACACAGTTTAGGGTAAGGTGTTATTGTAATCAACCATCCCTCACAGTTTAAGGTGTTATTGTAATCAACCATCCCACACAGTTTAAGGTGTTATTGTAATCAACCATCCCACACAGTTTAAGGTAAGGTGTTATTGTAATCAACCATCCCACACAGTTTAAGGTAAGGTGTTATTGTAATCAACCATCCCACACAGTTTAAGGTAATGCGTTATTGTAATCAACCATCCCACACAGTTTAAGGTGTTATTGTAATCAACCATCCCTCACAGTTTAAGGTGTTATTGTAATCAACCATCCCACACAGTTTAAGGTGTTATTGTAATCAACCATCCCACACAGTTTAAGGTAATGTGTTATTGTAATCAACCATCCCACACAGTTTAAGGTGTTATTGTAATCAACCATCCCACACAGTTTAAGATAAGGTGCTATTGTAATTAACCATCCCACACAGTTTAAGGTAAGGTGTTATTGTAATCAACCATCCCACACAGTTTAAGGTAAGGTGTTATTGTAATCAACTATCCCACACAGTTTAAGGTGTTATTGTAATCAACCATCCCACACAGTTTAAGGTAAGGTGTTATTGTAATCAACCATCCCACACAGTTTAAGGTAAGGTGTTATTGTAATCAACCATCCCACACAGTTTAAGGTAAGGTGTTATTGTAATCAACCATCCCACACAGTTTAAGGTAAGGTGTTATTGTAATTAACCATCCCACACAGTTTAAGGTGTTATTGTAATCAACCATCCCACACAGTTTAAGGTAATGCGTTATTGTAATCAACCATCCCACACTGTTTAAGGTAAGGTGTTATTGTAATCAACCATCTCACACAGTTTAAGGTAAGGTGTTATTGTAATCAACCATCTCACACAGTTTAAGGTAAGGTGTTATTGTAATCAACCATCCCACACAGTTTAAGGTAATGTGTTATTGTAATCAACCATCCCACACAGTTTAAGGTAAGGTGTTATTGTAATCAACCATCCCACACAGTTTAAGGTAAGGTGTTATTGTAATCAACCATCCCACACAGTTTAAGGTGCTATTGTAATCAACCATCCCACACAGTTTAAGGTAATGTGTTATTGTAATCAACCATCCCACACAGTTTAAGGTAATGTGTTATTGTAATTAACCATCCCACACAGTTTAAGGTGTTATTGTAATCAACCATCCCACACAGTTTAAGGTAAGGTGTTATTGTAATCAACCATCCCTCACAGTTTAAGGTGTTATTGTAATCAACCATCCCACACAGTTTAAGGTAAGGTGTTATTGTAATCAACCATCCCACACAGTTTAAGGTAATGTGTTATTGTAATCAACCATCCCACACAGTTTAAGGTAATGTGTTATGGTAATCAACCATCCCACACAGTTTAAGGTAAGGTGTTATTGTAATCAACCATCCCACACAGTTTAAGGTGTTATTGTAATCAACCATCCCACACAGTTTAAGGTAAAGTGTTATTGTAATCAACCATCCCACACAGTTTAAGGTAAGGTGTTATTGTAATCAACCATCCCTCACAGTTTAAGGTGTTATTGTAATCAACCATCCCACACAGTTTAGGGTGTTATTGTAATCAACCATCCCACACAGTTTAAGGTAATGTGTTATTGTAATCAACCATCCCACACTGTTTAAGGTGTTATTGTAATCAACCATCCCACACAGTTTAAGGTGTTATTGTAATCAACCATCCCACACAGTTTAAGGTAAGGTGTTATTGTAGTCAACCATCCCTCACAGTTTAAGGTGTTATTGTAATCAACCATCCCACACAGTTTAAGGTGTTATTGTAATCAACCATCCCACACAGTTTAAGGTGTTATTGTAATCAACCATCCCACACAGTTTAAGGTAAGGTGTTATTGTAATCAACCATCCCACACAGTTTAAGGTGTTATTGTAATCAACCATCCCACACAGTTTAAGGTAAAGTGTTATTGTAATCAACCATCCCACACAGTTTAAGGTAAGGTGTTATTGTAATCAACCATCCCACACAGTTTAAGGTGTTATTGTAATCAACCATCCCACACAGTTTAAGGTGTTATTGTAATCAACCATCCCACACAGTTTAAGGTAAGGTGTTATTGTAATCAACCATCCCACACAATTTAAGGTGTTATTGTAATCAACCATCCCACACAGTTTAAGGTGTTATTGTAATCAACCATCCCACACAGTTTAAGGTAAGGTGTTATTGTAATCAACCATCCCACACAGTTTAAGGTAATGTGTTATTGTAATCAACCATCCCACACAGTTTAAGGTGTTATTGTAATCAACCATCCCACACAGTTTAAGGTAATGTGTTATTGTAATCAACCATCCCACACAGTTTAAGGTAAGGTGTTATTGTAATCAACCATCCCACACAGTTTAAGGTGTTATTGTAATCAACCATCCCACACAGTTTAAGGTAAGATGTTATTGTAATCAACCATCCCACACAGTTTAAGGTGTTATTGTAATCAACCATCCCACACAGTTTAAGGTAAGGTGTTATTGTAATCATCAGTTCAAGGTCCTTTGACCATTTTGACAGTCAAAGATTTTTTTCTTGGAAAAAAGGTAGGGAAGAAAAGGGAATAGACTCAAATTCCGATTTGCCCGATGTCTATTGGATTGCTGGTTAGCTTTTGAACATTGTCAACTTCACCGATCCAAAATGTTATTGATGTTTTTTTTTGTATGCATATTGCTTCATTTTAAAATAGAGTGCTTAAATATAATTTATGTTTGTTTATTTTGTTCAGTTATTACGCGAATATTCTGTTAATATGTTTAAATGGCAGCTCGATATGTAAACAATGGCCATGTGTGTAGTTAATGTGCAGTGCATGTTGTTATAGCCTCATTCTCGGCTCCGTGACAAATCTCAGGATAAATATAAATGCGGCGAGTTATTTTTATACACTGATGTCTCAAGGACTCCCCCGGTCAAGCGTCCAGCCCAGTGGTCATTTTAATGTTAGGAGAGTGTGAATGACCATCTTGGATTGCCATTAATACATGTGTGCAACTAGAATTTTAGGTTGTTTGGGAGTATGTGGCTTTAATACCTACGTTTTATAGCTTATCGCTTGAAATTTCAAACACAAACATACAATGTTGTGAACTGCATACATAGCATCACATTTCAAATTGCAAAATGATACATTTTCTACAGACAACATGGTATATGGTTTGATCGATGATTATTGTTCAGCTATCAAATAGAAATTAGCAGGAAGCAAGGGTTTATCTACAGACATTTCTTTTGTAAATACTCTTAGTACGGTCCACATCTCAGGCAATCTCCGGCCCCATTGGCTGTAAATGCCTAGTACGGTCCACATCTCGCGCAATCTCCGGCCCCATTGACTGTAAATGGCTAGTACGGTCCACATCTCAGGCAATCTCCGGCCCCATTGGCTGTAAATGCCAGAGTGCCGATATTTCATGCTGACCTATCGTGACCTTCTGTGCCTCCGATCACGGGGGTTCATCGCAATGAATAAGGTCATCCCAATCCTTTATGGTCGAGTCACGATGACCCATCGGCATAATCGCACTATCATAGCAAGACACTGTGACTGGTCATGAGGGAAGCGCCTTCATAGTGGATCATGCAGTCCCTCATGATTTACGGAATATATATATATAGTCCCCCTTTGTTGTGAGCGTACTGTAACTATGTTTCAAACCCCTGAATAGTAGGGAAGGGGCAGTATATTACTGTGTGTGTCTGGCTGTCAGTGGATGACGCTGTCTTCACCATAAAGCTTGAGTACAAGAATCATCTAGTTAATATTTACATCTTAAAACACATTTTTAATACAATTATGAACACTTGGTTACGATTTATCTTTCCAGGGTCGTTTAAATGAGTTAATGTCACAGATTAGAATGCAGAATCATTTGGCATCTACGAGGACAGATATTAGTTATCAAATAGACCCAACTCTACAGGATGAAATAAAACAGGTAAGTTTTGTCATTATTGGACTCATTCCGCCCACTACACAAAAGATAATTAAACCTTTATCATTGAATTTGATTGCATTATGTTTGATTGAAAAAAAAACATGTTGTTTTCTAATGTTAAAGTACCGTAAGTGGTGGTATATAATCCAGGGAAACTTAAATGTTGAGATGTTGAAATTTAAATCAGGTTGAATAACTCTGTATACCGGTACCCACTATGCCTGTCTAATTACAATATGTACGAAGGAATTGTGTACTTTGTTCTAGTACTGCTATCAATGAATATTTTTGCATAATTAATTTTGAAAGATTGATCGATTCATTTCAATCGACATTCAAATAAATACCAATTAGCATCATCAACAGAAAATACATTGAATTACAGTCCTGTCCCCCACTGGATCTGAAATTACAGTCCTGTCCCTCACTGGATCTGAAATTACATTCCTGTCCCTCACTGGATCTGAAATTACTGTCCTGTCCCCCACTGGATCTGAAATTACAGTCCTGTCCCTCATTGGATCTGAAATCACATTACTGTCCCTCACTGGATCTGAAATTACATTCCTGTCCCCCACTGGATCTGAAATTACAGTCCTGTCCCTCACTGGATCTGAAATTACAGTCCTGTCCCCCACTAGATCTGAAATTACAGTCCTGTCTCCCACTGGATCTGAAATTACAAGTCCTGTCCCTCACTGGATCTGAAATTACAGTCCTGCCCCCACTGGATCTGAAATTACAGTCCTGTCCCTCACTGGATCTGAAATTACAGTCCTGTCCCTCACTGGATCTGAAATTACAAGTCCTGTCCCTCACTGGATCTGAAATTACAAGTCCTGTCCCTCACTGGATCTGAAATTACAGTCCTGCCCCCACTGGATCTGAAATTACAGTCCTGTCCCTCACTGGATCTGAAATCACAGTCCTGTCCCTCACTGGATCTGAAATCACAGTCCTGTCCCTCACTGGATCTGAAATTACAGTCCTGTCCCTCATTGGATCTGGAATTACATTCCTGTCCCTCACTGGATCTGAAATTACAGCCCTGTCCCTCACTGGATCTGAAATTACAGCCCTGTCCCTCACTGGATCTGAAATTACAGTCCTGTCCCCCACTGGATCTGAAATTACAGTCCTGTCCCCACTGGATCTGAATTACGTCCTGAATCCCCACTGGATCTGAAATTACAGTCCTGTCCCCCACTGGATCTGAAATTACAGCCCTGTCCCTCACTGGATCTGAAATTACAGCCCTGTCCCCCACTGGATCTGAAAATACAGTCCTGTCCCCCACTGGATCTGAAATTATATGCCAAAAGAATATAAGGATGATAGATTTGTATCAAATCAGGTGAACGAGTGTGAAGTAATAGAGTAAGGAAAAGATAATGTGCAAAATCGACTTTGTATAGTCACCCTCTCCCCACTAAAATTGAATTGAAAGCTTGATATTCTGATATCTAAAATATCATTATTTTTTCTGTTCTAGTTATTAAAGCAGCAACAAGAAGGGCTGCGTCACCTCATACAGATTATTAAACAGGATGGACAAGATTTACAATTGATAGAGCAAAACCTGGATGCCCCTAGCAGGCGATGACAAGAGCAGGGGACATAACTCATGGAACAGAACATTGATGTCCCTGATAGGGGGAGGCACCTAGTCGAGGACAGGGGACATAACTCATGGAACAGAACATTGATGCCCCTAGAAATGAGCAGGGGACATAACTCATTAAACAGAATATTGATGTCCCTGATAGGGTGCGACACCTAGTCGAGGACAGGGGACATAACTCATTGAACAGAACATTGATGTCCCTGATAGGGGGTGGCACGTAGACAAGAGCAGGGGAGATAACTCATGGAACAGAACATTGATGTCCCTGATAGGGGGTGGCACGTAGACAAGAAGCAGGGAACATAACTCATTAAACATTGATGGCCCTAAGAGGTGGTGACACCTAGTCAAGGACAGGGGACATAACTCTTTGAACAGAACATTGATGCCCCTAACAGGTGGTGACACCTAGTCGAGGACAGGGGACATAACTCATTGAACAGAGCATTGAAACTACAGGAAGAATTCATAAAACAAAGTTTTAAGTTATTACAGATAATTGATTAAGTGTTGCATGGACAATAACAGAACCTTTCAGCTCAAAATAGACAGTTACTGAATGTAAGGAGAACAAGAGTAACTCGTGTGATACAATAACAATTATGTATGGGGGAATATTCCAGTGGTACCAGACTAGCTTCATTGACTTTGATAACTTGTGCGACTTCAAAATATTGTGTGTAGGAATGGTCTGGCACTATTAATTTACAGTAATCAGAGAGATGGTTTGGTTGTTTCATCTCGTTCTCAGAAACAATTATTTAATGTAGATGTGGTATGTTCATCTCCATGGCTTCATGTTATTAAAGAGGCAAACTTGGAATGTGCTATCAGAAATGTAAACATTAAAGGGGAGATAATTATACCCCCGCAACAAAGTTGGGGGGGGGGGGGGGGGGGGGGGGGGGGTTGGTATACTGGAATCGGGTTGTCTGTCCGTCCATCCGTCTGTCTGTCTGTCTGTCTGTAGACACATCTTGTCAGGACAACTCCTAAACCAGTGGGCTGATTCCAATGACACTTCACACAAATATAGAGGACCATGTGCAGATATGCATGCAGCTATTTAAATTCCAAAATTTTGGTTGCCATAGTTACTGGTCACTGTTCATAGGTTTTTATTGTCCAGACAACTCTTCCAAAACCTTTGCACTGATTTCAACAAAACTTATGACTAAATTATCTTTATTATCATCAACACATATTCCAGCCATTCTGAATTTCAGAAATAGGGGCATGCACAGGTTATCTTAGTTAGCCTCTAAATAACAGTTCTAGTTGTCCATTGGCTCATGTTGATAGCGGGGGTATTAGCCAGCCATCCTGGTGACTGTTCTAGTTTATGTTGTGGCATCTCGACAGTTCAGGGAATAAGGACATCCATTACATATCTCAATATTCATCAAATGATTTATTAATACATTTTGTGTGACATGTTTGTCTGGTAGTGGGGTACAGTGGTCGGTGGAGATCAACCCTCTCTCTACTATGTAGGTGTACAGTTATTTTTGTACTTATTGTTTTCATACAAATGTTTTTCTTAATTCATGTAAAAAACAGACAATAAAAGGATGTCAACAGTTTTTTTATTGGAGTCATTTCTACAAAAATAATTTGTTTTATAATCAAAATCTTTCAGACTGTAAATGATAACACATACCAATATGCAACCTGATTCGTAGACAACTGACATACAACCTTATTCATAGAGACAACTGACATACAACCTTATTCATAGAGACAACTGACATACAACCTTATTCATAGAGACAACTGACATACAACCTTATTCATAGAGACAACTGACATACAACCTTATTCACAGAGACAACTGACAAACAACCTTATTCACAGAGACAACCGACAAACAACCTTATTCGTAGAGACAACTGACATACAACTTTGTTCATAGAGACAACTGACATACAACCTTATTCATAGAGACAAATGACATACAACCTTATTCATAGAGACAAATGACAAACAACCTTATTCTCGGAGACAACCGACAAACAACCTTATTCTCAGAGACAACCGACAAATGACCTTATTCACAGAGACAACCGACAAATGACCTTATTCATAGAGACAACTGACAAACAACCTTATTCTCAGAGACAACCGACAAATGACCTAACCCAGACTCGCCCATGTATGTCAAAATTTGACAAAAATTTGATATAGCATTCTTAATTTAAGTGTCATACAGGTAATGTAACTACATATATCACATGGTTCTGTATTAATTACAGAGAAAGTAATAATCACTGCTGGGCCCTGCATTATAAAGTTTTTACAGGTAACATAATAGTCAATGTACTATCAAGTTTATACAGGTAACAATAGTCACTGTACTATCAAGTTTATACAGGTAACATAACAGTCACTGTACTATCAAGTTTATACAGGTAACATAATAGTCACTGTACTATCAAGTTTATACAGGTAACATAATAGTCACTGTACTATCAAGTTTATACAGGTAACATAACAGTCACTGTATTATCAAGTTTATACAGGTAACAATAGTCACTGTACTATCAAGTTTATACAGGTAACAATAGTCACTGTACTATCAAGTTTATACAGGTAACATAATAGTCAGGTCCAATGGTCCTATATCACTTGCATCCCATTTCGATTGACCTTTGAAAATGTTGTCACAATTAAAATAGAATATAAAAAATTCCAGTTGAAAACATCAAAATAGTCTGATGTGCATCAATATATTGATGGTACTTTGTTCTGTATAAATTGTTCATTGACCAATCCTCTAAGTATATATAATTTTCTCGACGTAGTTCTGTACATTGACATGGAGCTGGTCCTTGGTCTCGACATACACATCTGTAGCAAAATTCTTAGCTGTATCAGAACTCTTCATGAGGGCCCGATATACCGGCAGTGTGTACTTCTGTTTACCTGTCAAGAATTGAGAACAATATAACAATATATTAAATACTTAAACAACTGAAATGTTAATTTGCAATATTTTAGCCTATTTGACCCATGTGATCTAGAATGAAGGTCAAGGTCATTCATTTGAACAAAATTGGTAGCCCTTCACTCCAGCATGCTACAGGCCTAATATCAAGTCCCTTGGCCTCTTGGTTATGGAGAAGAAGTTGTATGAAGATTTTAGCCTATTTGGCCCATGTGACCTTGAATGCAGGTCAAGGTCATTCATTTGAACAAAATTAGTAGCCCTTCACTCCAGCATGCTACATGCCTAATATCAAGTCCCTGGGCTTCTTGGTTATTGAGAAGAAGTTGTTAAAAAGAAAAAGTTGACAACGGACAGCCGGCCGGACGAAGGACCTGCACCACGGCATAAGCTCACTTGCTTTTCGGGCAGATGAGCTAATAATGATACCATAGACCTGATATTCTGCCAATAGTATGCTGGAATGAAGGCTTAAAATATTTACTCGAATAAACCCAGCTGGCCTTCTCTGATAATTTGATAAAGTGGTATCAGCCTTAATTAATCAATATCTGCATATTAATGACCTCAAAGTGCAGCTCTAGAAGCATGTTAGCAAGTCAGGCTTATTGGCTCCCATCTGTATAACCTGGATAAACAATAATTGTTTGCCTGATAAAACCACACCTGTGAGTGTTACCTTGACTGATATAACCACACCTGTCAGTGTTACCTTGACTGATATAACCACACCTGTCAGTGTTACCTTGACTGATATAACCATGTCTGTGAGTGTTACCTTGACTGATATAACCACACCTGTCAGTGTTACCTTGACTGATATAACCACACCTGTGAGTGTTACCTTGACTGATATAACCATGTCTGTGTTACCTTGACTGATATAACCACACCTGTCAGTGTTACCTTGACTGATATAACCATGTCTGTGTGTGTTACCTTGACTGATATAACCGTGTCTGTGTGTGTTACCTTGACTGATATAACCACACCTGTCAGTGTTACCTTGACTGATATAACCATGTCTGTGAGTGTTACCTTGACTGATATAACCACACCTGTCAGTGTTACCTTGACTGATATAACCACACCTGTCAGTGTTACCTTGACTGATATAACCACACCTGTCAGTGTTACCTTGACTGATATAACCATGTCTGTGAGTGTTACCTTGACTGATATAACCACACCTGTCAGTGTTACCTTGACTGATATAACCACACCTGTGAGTGTTACCTTGACTGATATAACCATGTCTGTGTTACCTTGACTGATATAACCACACCTGTCAGTGTTACCTTGACTGATATAACCATGTCTGTGTGTGTTACCTTGACTGATATAACCACACCTGTGAGTGTTACCTTGACTGATATAACCACACCTGTCAGTGTTACCTTGACTGATATAACTACACCTGTCAGTGTTACCTTGACTGATATAACCACACCTGTCAGTGTTACCTTGACTGATATAACTACACCTGTGAGTGTTACCTTGACTGATATAACCATGTCTGTGTTACCTTGACTGATACAGTGCAACTTCCGAAAACCGAACCTTCTAAAAACCGAACACCTCTGAATACCGAACGAATTGTCATTGTACGGAATTGGTCCTTCTTTATTATAGTATTAAAAAACTTCCAAATACCGATCCCTCTGAATTCCGAACACCGGACTGATTTTGTGTCCGGTTCCTGTTAAAATATACCAAAAATTACTTCTGAAAACCGGCCTTACCTGGGCGATTATGACACGAGGTCAGGCCAGTCAACCGTGAAACAACAACTGTGACGGGTATTGTGTGAAGCCTTATTGTTTCGGGACCTACGTAGGTGATTTGTACAGGTATCCAATATATACCCCAAGGGGGCATTATGACGGAAGGCCTAGTGTATAATCAACACGACAATTATGAAACAATGCCACACTTCATTGAAGCGCGTCGGTTCGTTTATCTTCTCAATGCAAGTAGAGCTAGAAGCCTGAGTTTCGTATTTAATTTAAATGAGGCCCAAAAGGGGTTGTTTTCGTAAAGAAGCCCAAGATGTTTTTTTTAGACAACAGCGATGTCGGAAATACGACCAGTATCATCTGATCAATTGTAATTGATATTGAAACAAAACATCTTCACACCCTTTAATATTATTTGATGTGTAAAATATTCTGTATCGGACTATTGGCCCCATCCACATGACGAGGCTTCACCGGATGTAACAAAATGTAGGCCGATCGTAAAGTGTAGTTGTACATGTGAAAATACTGTTTAAAACTATTGTTATAGTCATTTGCCTTTCTTATATATTCTGCAATATATACATTGATTAACTTTCATAATATGCATATTATTCAGACAATCCAAATTGTCTAAGTATGTACGTGCCGTTTTGTAATCGGGTGCATTCTAATAAAACATCGTCCAACCAATTATATCCGGAATTTGACCGGTCATTTTTCGATCAACTTCTCCAAACCGAACCCTCTATAAACCGAACAAATAGTCATGTCCCATGCATGTTCGGTTTATAGAGGTTCCACTGTATAACCACACCTGTCTGTGTTACCTTGACTGATATAACCACACCTGTCAGTGTTACCTTGACTGATATAACCATGTCTGTGTTACCTTGACTGATATAACCACACCTGTCTGTGTTACCTTGACTGATATAACCACACCTGTCAGTGTTACCTTGACTGATATAACCACACCTGTCAGTGTTACCTTGACTGATATAACCATGTCTGTGAGTGTTACCTTGAATGATATAACCACACCTGTGAGTGTTACCTTGACTGATATAACCATGTCTGTGAGTGTTACCTTGACTGATATAACCACACCTGTGAGTGTTACCTTGACCTGATATAACCACACCTGTCAGTCTTACCTTGACTGATATAACCATGTCTGTGAGTGTTACCTTGACTGATATAACCACACCTGTCTGTGTTACCTTGACTGATATAACTACACCTGTCAGTGTTACCTTGACTGATATAACCATGTCTGTGTTACCTTGACTGATATAACCACACCTGTCAGTGTTACCTTGACTGATATAACCATGTCTGTGAGTGTTACCTTGACTGTGGAGGAAGCGACGTGTATTTTTAAAGTCTTCTGCATATCCATGTTTGATTGTGACAAGACTCCAGCGCATCCGTACCTGGTTACCAAAAAAGAACAAAAAAAAAGAGCAGATCAATTTGTCCTTAATATTTCATATTCTGAAAAATACAGAGAGTTTTAAATACAAGAGGCTCATCTAAGTTCTAATATATTTCAGTCGCTTTGATCCATTTCTAAAAAGTCTTCTCAAGATTGAAATAAGGTAGAATCAAATGGAGGGGTCTTGAGGTGCTCGATCACAAATGTTATTTTTCTGACCAAAGCCCTGAAATCCTTACCTCAGCATTATGTGTGCCTGATATTGTGGGATACTGAGTGGCCATCTTTGAAAGAGTTGCATGTGACAGGAACTCCTTTTCATACAGCTTGTCCAGGAAATGGAGCACCTGGTACGTCCTCCAAGCTGTTATGTCAACTGTTCCACCCTAAAGTTAATCAACATGACTTGTATTTAAGCATTGATGTCATTTTTGTTAGTTTTATCGGGGTATGAAACAAATTTTGTTTGCAAACTGTATGAATCTGCGTAAAAAATAATTGACATCAACGCTTATAATTAATTTTTGAAAATGATTTTCTAATTTAAAACATGTTTTATGTGCAATTTTACTGGTTTTAAATGGGATTCTTTTTCTCAAATCAATACGCAACGTCAATTGTTGTATTGTGACATCACATTTTTCGCCCCATTCTCGGAATTTCTTTCATAGAAGAATGAAAAGAATTTTTCGACAAATCACATTTGAGTATTTACCATGAAAACAAAGAAAAATTAATTATAAGTTAAATAGCAACATTTATATTACTGTATAACGTGAAATATTTGTGTGTACTTCATCTTTTGTGGATTGGAGCTTTCAAATTATTCCCTGGGTGCAAACTTTAATGGCTAGCCCATGTAACAACAATATAACAAAAACATTTCTATCCTTAGCAAGCACAAAAACAACAACAGTTTACACAAATCAAAAGTTTACACACATCGAAAGTTTCATGCTATACAGTATATACCAAAGTTACATCACAACATTTCTTGATATTTCACTCTGTCAGAGAAATGTTGCAATGTAACTTTGGTACAGATATTACAAATGCATCACTGATTTAGAATTAGCCCAGGAATCAGTTGGATTTTCTGAGATTATGAATTATTATAATTAGCTCAGGAATCAGTTGGACTTTTAATTTCTGACGGTTAGATTTTCTGAGATTATGAATTATATTAGCCCAGGAATCAGTTGAATTTCTGAGATTATGAATTAATCACAAGTGTTGTATTGCATCCAATAATCGACTCTATGTATTACCTATGTATTACCTATGTATGACCTATGTATTACCTATGTTTTACCTATGTATTACCTATGTATTACCTATACCTTTCTGCCAAAGTTATTGAATTAATTGAATTTTAGTGATGTCATCATTATCACTCAAACAAAGGTGAAATATGCAGTAATTGAAAATTAATTCTTCATTCATAAGAACAAGGTTGTCACCTACTTCTCCTTTTTCTGCCCACTGGTCAGCCAAGTTTTCAGCCGGAGTGGTCAGTTCGCTGCCTGCAGACAGATCAGGTGTGTAAGGAGGCCAGCCAGGCTTGGTCAGCCAGGTGTCAATAAATTCAAATCCAGGCCTACAATACAGGTTAAAGTTATCACACAGGACAAAAACATTCGAGGGAACTTAGTTATCACACAGGACAAACACTGGGGGTAGTTAGTTATCACACAGGACAAACACTGGGGGTACTTAGTTATCACACAGGACAAACACTGGGGGTACTTAGTTATCACACAGGACAAACACTGGGGGTACTTAGTTATCACACAGGACAAACACTGGGGTACTTAGTTATCACACAGGACAAACACTGGGGGACTTAGTTATCACACAGGACAAACACTGGGGGTACTTAGTTATCACACAGGACAAATACTGGGGTACTTAGTTATCACACAGGACAAACACTGGTGGTACTTAGTTATCACACAGGACAAACACTGGGGGACTTAGTTATCACACAGGACAAACACTGGTAGTACTTAGTTATCACACAGGACAAACACTGGGGGTACTTAGTTATTACACAGGACAAACACTGGGGGTACTTAGTTATCACACAGGACAAACACTGGGGGTACTTAGTTATTACACAGGACAAACACTGGTAGTACTTAGTTATCACACAGGACAAACACTGGGGGGACTTAGTTATCACACAGGACAAACACTGGGGGACTTAGTTATCACACAGGACAAACACTGGGGGTACTTAGTTATTACACAGGACAAACACTGGGGGACTTAGTTATTACACAGGACAAACACTGGGGGGTACTTAGTTATCACACAGGACAAACACTGGGGGACTTAGTTATTACACAGGACAAACACTGGGGGTACTTAGTTATCACACAGGACAAACACTGGGGGTACTTAGTTATCACACAGGACAAACACTGGGGGACTTAGTTATCACACAGGACAAACACTGGGGGTACTTAGTTATTACACAGGACAAACACTGGGGGACTTAGTTATCACACAGGACAAACACTGGGGGTACTTAGTTATCACACAGGACAAACACTGGGGGTACTTAGTTATCACACAGGACAAACACTGGGGTACTTAGTTACTACACAGGACAAACACTGGGGTACTTAGTTATCACACAGGACAAACACTGGGGGTACTTAGTTATCACACAGGACAAACACTGGGGGTACTTAGTTATCACACAGGACAAACACTGGGGGACTTAGTTATCACACAGGACAAACACTGGGGGTACTTAGTTATCACACAGGACAAACACTGGGGGTACTTAGTTATCACACAGGACAAACACTGGGGGACTTAGTTATTACACAGGACAAACACTGGGGGTACTTAGTTATCACACAGGACAAACACTGGGGGTACTTAGTTATCACACAGGACAAACACTGGGGGTACTTAGTTATCACACAGGACAAACACTGGGGGACTTAGTTATTACACAGGACAAACACTGGGGGACTTAGTTACTACACAGGACAAACACTGGGGGACTTAGTTATTACACAGGACAAACACTGGGGGTACTTAGTTATCACACAGGACAAACACTGGGGGTACTTAGTTATCACACAGGACAAACACTGGGGGTACTTAGTTATCACACAGGACAAACACTGGGGGTACTTAGTTATCACACAGGACAAACACTGGGGGTACTTAGTTATTACACAGGACAAACACTGGGGGTACTTAGTTATCACACAGGACAAACACTGGGGGACTTAGTTATCACACAGGACAAACACTGGGGGTACTTAGTTATCACACAGGACAAACACTGGGGGTACTTAGTTATCACACAGGACAAACACTGGGGGACTTAGTTATTACACAGGACAAACACTGGGGGTACTTAGTTATCACACAGGACAAACACTGGGGGACTTAGTTATTACACAGGACAAACACTGGGGGTACTTAGTTATCACACAGGACAAACACTGGGGGTACTTAGTTATTACACAGGACAAACACTGGGGGTACTTAGTTATCACACAGGACAAACACTGGGGGTACTTAGTTATCACACAGGACAAACACTGGGGAACTTAGTTATCACACAGGACAAACACTAGGGGGTACTTAGTTATCACACAGGACAAACACTGGGGGTACTTAGTTATCACACAGGACAAACACTGGGGGTACTTAGTTATCACACAGGACAAACACTGGGGGACTTAGTTATTACACAGGACAAACACTGGGGGTACTTAGTTATCACACAGGACAAACACTGGGGGACTTAGTTATTACACAGGACAAACACTGGGGTACTTAGTTATCACACAGGACAAACACTGGGGGTACTTAGTTATCACACAGGACAAACACTGGGGGACTTAGTTATTACACAGGACAAACACTGGGGGTACTTAGTTATCACACAGGACAAACACTGGGGGACTTAGTTATCACACAGGACAAACACTGGGGGAACTTAGTCATCACACAGGACAAACACTGGGGTACTTAGTTATCACACAGGACAAACACTGGGGGACTTAGTTATTACACAGGACAAACACTGGGGGTACTTAGTTATCACACAGGACAAACACTGGGGGGACTTAGTTATTACACAGGACAAACACTGGGGGACTTAGTTAATACACAGGACAAACACTGGGGGGACTTAGTTATCACACAGGACAAACACTGGGGGACTTAGTTATCACACAGGACAAACACTGGGGGTACTTAGTTATCACACAGGACAAACACTGGGGGACTTAGTTATCACACAGGACAAACACTGGGGGACTTAGTTATCACACAGGACAAACACTGGGGGTACTTAGTTATCACACAGGACAAACACTGGGGGACTTAGTTATCACACAGGACAAACACTGGGGGTACTTAGTTATCACACAGGACAAACACTGGGGGGACTTAGTTATCACACAGGACAAACACTGGGGGACTTAGTTATCACACAGGACAAACACTGGGGGTACTTAGTTATCACACAGGACAAACACTGGGGGTACTTAGTTATCACACAGGACAAACACTGGGGGACTTAGTTATCACACAGGACAAACACTGGGGGTACTTAGTTATCACACAGGACAAACACTGGGGGACTTAGTTATCACACAGGACAAACACTGGGGGTACTTAGTTATCACACAGGACAAACACTGGGGGTACTTAGTTATCACACAGGACAAACACTGGGGGACTTAGTTATCACACAGGACAAACACTGGGGGACTTAGTTATCACACAGGACAAACACTGGGGGACTTAGTTATCACACAGGACAAACACTGGGGGTACTTAGTTATCACACAGGACAAACACTGGGGGACTTAGTTATTACACAGGACAAACACTGGGGGGACTTAGTTATCACACAGGACAAACACTGGGGGACTTAGTTATCACACAGGACAAACACTGGGGGTACTTAGTTATCACACAGGACAAACACTGGGGGTACTTAGTTATCACACAGGACAAACACTGGGGGTACTTAGTTATTACACAGGACAAACACTGGGGGACTTAGTTATCACACAGGACAAACACTGGGGGACTTAGTTATCACACAGGACAAACACTGGGGGTACTTAGTTATCACACAGGACAAACACTGGGGGTACTTAGTTATCACACAGGACAAACACTGGGGGACTTAGTTATCACACAGGACAAACACTGGGGGAACTTAGTTATCACACAGGACAAACACTGGGGGTACTTAGTTATCACACAGGACAAACACTGGGGGACTTAGTTATCACACAGGACAAACACTGGGGGTACTTAGTTATCACACAGGACAAACACTGGGGGACTTAGTTATCACACAGGACAAACACTGGGGGTACTTAGTTATCACACAGGACAAACACTGGGGGTACTTAGTTATCACACAGGACAAACACTGGGGGTACTTAGTTATTACACAGGACAAACACTGGGGGACTTAGTTATCACACAGGACAAACACTGGGGGACTTAGTTATTACACAGGACAAACACTGGGGGTACTTAGTTATTACACAGGACAAACACTGGGGGTACTTAGTTATCACACAGGACAAACACTGGGGGACTTAGTTATCACACAGGACAAACACTGGGGGACTTAGTTATCACACAGGACAAACACTGGGGGACTTAGTTATCACACAGGACAAACACTGGGGGGACTTAGTTATCACACAGGACAAACACTGGGGGACTTAGTTATCACACAGGACAAACACTGGGGGGACTTAGTTATCACACAGGACAAACACTGGGGGTACTTAGTTATCACACAGGACAAACACTGGGGGTACTTAGTTATCACACAGGACAAACACTGGGGGGACTTAGTTATCACACAGGACAAACACTGGGGGTACTTAGTTATCACACAGGACAAACACTGGGGGACTTAGTTATCACACAGGACAAACACTGGGGGACTTAGTTATCACACAGGACAAACACTGGGGGGACTTAGTTATCACACAGGACAAACACTGGGGGTACTTAGTTATCACACAGGACAAACACTGGGGGACTTAGTTATCACACAGGACAAACACTGGGGGACTTAGTTATCACACAGGACAAACACTGGGGGTACTTAGTTATCACACAGGACAAACACTGGGGGACTTAGTTATCACACAGGACAAACACTGGGGGTACTTAGTTATCACACAGGACAAACACTGGGGGTACTTAGTTATCACACAGGACAAACACTGGGGGTACTTAGTTATCACACAGGACAAACACTGGGGGTACTTAGTTATCACACAGGACAAACACTGGGGGACTTAGTTATCACACAGGACAAACACTGGGGGACTTAGTTAATACACAGGACAAACACTGGGGGTACTTAGTTATCACACAGGACAAACACTGGGGGTACTTAGTTATCACACAGGACAAACACTGGGGGACTTAGTTATCACACAGGACAAACACTGGGGGACTTAGTTATCACACAGGACAAACACTGGGGGTACTTAGTTATCACACAGGACAAACACTGGGGGTACTTAGTTATCACACAGGACAAACACTGGGGGTACTTAGTTATCACACAGGACAAACACTGGGGTACTTAGTTATCACACAGGACAAACACTGGGGGTACTTAGTTATCACACAGGACAAACACTGGGGGTACTTAGTTATCACACAGGACAAACACTGGGGGTACTTAGTTATCACACAGGACAAACACTGGGGTACTTAGTTATCACACAGGACAAACACTGGGGGACTTAGTTATCACACAGGACAAACACTGGGGGGACTTAGTTATCACACAGGACAAACACTGGGGGACTTAGTTATCACACAGGACAAACACTGGGGGACTTAGTTATCACACAGGACAAACACTGGGGGACTTAGTTATCACACAGGACAAACACTGGGGGGACTTAGTTATCACACAGGACAAACACTGGGGGACTTAGTTATCACACAGGACAAACACTGGGGGTACTTAGTTATTCACACAGGACAAACACTGGGGGTACTTAGTTATCACACAGGACAAACACTGGGGGACTTAGTTATCACACAGGACAAACACTGGGGGACTTAGTTATCACACAGGACAAACACTGGGGGACTTAGTTATCACACAGGACAAACACTGGGGGACTTAGTTATCACACAGGACAAACACTGGGGGACTTAGTTATCACACAGGACAAACACTGGGGGACTTAGTTATCACACAGGACAAACACTGGGGGTACTTAGTTATCACACAGGACAAACACTGGGGGTACTTAGTTATCACACAGGACAAACACTGGGGGTACTTAGTTATCACACAGGACAAACACTGGGGGACTTAGTTATCACACAGGACAAACACTGGGGGTACTTAGTTATCACACAGGACAAACACTGGGGGACTTAGTTATCACACAGGACAAACACTGGGGGACTTAGTTATCACACAGGACAAACACTGGGGGGACTTAGTTATCACACAGGACAAACACTGGGGGTACTTAGTTATCACACAGGACAAACACTGGGGGACTTAGTTATCACACAGGACAAACACTGGGGGACTTAGTTATCACACAGGACAAACACTGGGGGACTTAGTTATCACACAGGACAAACACTGGGGGTACTTAGTTATCACACAGGACAAACACTGGGGGTACTTAGTTATCACACAGGACAAACACTGGGGGTACTTAGTTATCACACAGGACAAACACTGGGGGACTTAGTTATCACACAGGACAAACACTGGGGGTACTTAGTTATCACACAGGACAAACACTGGGGGTACTTAGTTATCACACAGGACAAACACTGGGGGACTTAGTTATCACACAGGACAAACACTGGGGGTACTTAGTTATCACACAGGACAAACACTGGGGGACTTAGTTATTACACAGGACAAACACTGGGGGGACTTAGTTATCACACAGGACAAACACTGGGGGTACTTAGTTATCACACAGGACAAACACTGGGGGTACTTAGTTATCACACAGGACAAACACTGGGGGACTTAGTTATCACACAGGACAAACACTGGGGGTACTTAGTTATCACACAGGACAAACACTGGGGGACTTAGTTATCACACAGGACAAACACTGGGGGACTTAGTTATCACACAGGACAAACACTGGGGGTACTTAGTTATCACACAGGACAAACACTGGGGGACTTAGTTATCACACAGGACAAACACTGGGGGACTTAGTTATCACACATGACAAACACTGGGGGTACTTAGTTATCACACATGACAAACACTGGCCATGCATTTATTCATCAAACACGGTGGACTTTGGTTGTGGTACAACATGCAGCTTTCTGCTGAAGGATGCACAATTACATTTTGACAGTTCTTTTGATAACCAGTTAAACCTGTCTATAAAGACCGCCCAAGGGGAGGCAGAAAAATGGTCACTATAGACAGGTTGCCTTTATAGACAGGTCAAAATTTTTGTGACAACCAATTTACGTGAATCTGCCATAAATAACTTGTCATTGAACAGGGCATAAAATAACTTATTAAAACCAAAAGATTTTTTTTTTCTGACCCAAGTAAATCTGGATATTTGTCACAGTTTACGATGTTTGATTAGTACATGTATTGACTATTAAAGATGGCGACAGTACAAACGCTAGTTGTACCGACAGCTACAATTAAAAAAGGCATTATTGGTTTTCAGCGAGTAAATCTTGTTGACAGATATGACCAGTGTTTGTTATTGATGTGTCCTAGTTGTAATCACAAAATTAACTGACCGTGTCAAATGAAGCCACCTTTGCACAGTTGTAATGTAACACATTGACACGCATGGTGACCCATGGTGACCCGATTCCTCCGAGCCCCAGGCCAAGGCAGCTACAGTAATTATAGGCTAACAGGTGGTAAGGGTCTTTTGTTTATATAATCAGGCCAGAGTTGTGAGGGTCTTTTGTTTATATAATTAGGCCAGGGTCAAAGTGTCTGATTTTTCCGGGGATTTTTTTAGGGATGACTGTCTTGTACAGAAAACAAACGAGTGACCACTGTTCAAAAATCACTGGTCGTTAGTCACATTAGACAGGTGGTCGTAATACAGAGGGTTGTTATATAGTTAATCTCATGGGGAATCGTAAAATCGGTCATTATAGACAGGCGGTCATAATAGACAGGCGGTCGTTGAAGCAGGTTTGACTACTAAATATGAACTGCAACCTGTAACCAACAGTGGTTGTTAGTCACATTAGACAGGTGGTCGTTAGTCACATTAGACAGGTGGTCGTTATATACAGGCAGTCGTTGAAGCAGGTTTGACTGTACTAAATATGAACTGTAACCTCACCAACAGTGGTCGTTAGTCACATTAGACAGGTGGTCGTTATATACAGGCGGTCATTGAAGCAGGTTTGACTGTACTAAATATGAACTGTAACCTCACCAACAGTGGTATTATGAGGGCTAATGTATTGGACTTACATTGATGCCAGGTGAACTTCGTCATATCGATGAACATGAGGCCCATGGGCCTTAACAGTCACCTGAGATTTAAAATATTTAAGTTAATTTAATTGAACCTTTTTGGCCCCATCCATCAGCCCAGAGGGTCAGTCAGGGCCAACACGTGCATACTATCAAGTTGTCATCTTGTGACTGGAGACCGCTGGGTCATGAAATTCACAATATTGTTAGTTTAATTCTACCTTATTTAGGTCTTGAGACGAAGTTTCTTGGAATTTCAGTTAATTTGACCCATTTTGGCCCCGCCCATAGGCCCCTGGAGGTCAGTCAGTGCCAGTATACATGTAGTTTACAACAGACATCCCATACTGATAATTCTAACCAAGTTTGTATTATTTCCAATGGAAGACATAATGCTCAAAAATATGATTTCCCCATATAAACTATAGTAAACTTTATCTTCTCCCCAGGGGCAAACGCGAGACCCCAGGGTCATGAAATTCACAATTTTGGTAAAGCACCTTAAGACCCTTCTATCTATGAAGAGTATATAATTCTACCAGATAGGAATTGAGAAGAAATTTTTTGAAATTTTAGTCAATTTGACCGTTTTTAGCCCTAGGCCCCTGGGAGATCAGGACCATATAATTCACAATTGTGGTTGACCTTTGGCCATGGAAGGTTCCTGCCAAATTTCATTGAATTTGGTCAAGCAGTTTTGGAGAAGAAGTTGAAAATGTAAATTGTTTACAGATGCACGACGCTAACTACGATAACGTAGCTCTGGATGAGGGACGGACAATTTCTGACAGATGGTCATCAGCAGTGTAGCAGGGTATGAACAGTCATTCTAGATTGAAGCCGCAGCACCTCAAAACAAATTTCAATAAAATCCAAACCTCCTTACCTTTTATCCACCTCTTGTTTTCTGATTTCAGGGAAATATTCTAGGTAGTAGTCAAACAAGTCCTCAGCAACCAAACTCTTCAAATGAATAGAAATTAGAAGTCCCATCACCAACTGATATACAATTAATTCTTATTCAAATCAATTTTCAAACAGGTTATCAGATTTTGTAGTTCCAGAGATTATTCATAGCAAATTTGGTTTAAAACCATTTAAACTACTAATATCTAATATATATAGCCCTTTTAGACTATTACCCTCTGATGCTAGAATCCCCTTCATCTAAGAATAATTCAGACTTTAAATATAGCCCCCCCTCCCCCCCAAAAATCCTAGGAGACACACAGCCAATTCCATTTAACCGAAGGAGCATTCTAGCATTTCTATCTAATGACTGGCCTCAGGCAGGAATCTGCTACACCTCCAACAGAGTGTAATAAATTGTGATAATTTTGACAAGAAATGACATTTAGTCCATATATGTATGCCTATTTAAAACTTATAAATAAATAAAGTATAATTTTATAACATCAAAAATTGTCATAATGAAGCCAAGAAATTACAAACTTTTGAATATCCCTGCCTATGAGAGAGACCAGTAATATAATCTTCTTTGAATACATGTGACCTTGATTGCAGTGCATTCTGGGAGAGATTTACATACAAAAGACAAATATTGTGGACTTCAGCTGGGCAAATACTGCATGTTGCCTATCATAACTACAAATAAAAAATGCCTAGGTTTTAATGCAAAAAGACAAGAGGACCACGGGACTTAACTGTCATCAGACAAAACTATTGGTGATTGTGTACTTCATTGAATATCAGAGAGAAAGGAGAGGCCTCATGAGCCTAAATGGATGACTGCCATGGATTTTTTGGATGAGAAGTTATTTGAAGACTTGAGTTTTGTAATCTTAAAAGGAGGTAAAGGTAATTCATTTGAACAAACTTGGTAGCCCTTCACCCAAGCATGCTACACGCCCAATATCAACTCCCTGGGCCTTTTGGTTATTGAGAAGAAGTTGTTTGAAGACTTTAGTCTATTTGACCGATGTGACCTTGAATAAAGGTTATGATCATTCATTGAAAAAAACTTGGTAGTCCTACACCCTAACATGCTACAGGCCCAATCTCCAGTCCCTAGGCCTCTTGGTTATTGAGAATATGTCGTTAGAAGATTATAGCCTATTGACACATGTCACCTTGAATGTAGGTCAAAGTCATTCATTTGAACAAACTTAGTAGCCCTTTACCCCCCCCAAAAAACCGTGCCATTTCCACATGTTTCTATCTGTCTATGTGTCTCTGATTGAAATCCTTCCCTTTATTCATTTCATAGTCTAACTTACACTATATTCCTTCTTTCCTGGAGATGTTAACAGTTGTGGCCTTCCTGAGATGTTTCTTACTGTATTCTCCATTACTTATTTGTGTTTCTGTTTCCGGCGCATGCACAATCAGCATTTCATTCAATATTGAGGTGAAGCGAAATGGAATTTCTTTGGGACACAATTGATTGTGTCTAGGTTTTTAATATTTAAAGATAAATAGTGTACAGTGTATAACTTTTATTGCTGAAGTAAAAAACACACCTCTGTGGTATGAGTCTATTCGATTTTTTAATTGATAAAAAATACTATTGGTCGCAGGTGTAGCATCTCGCTTTGAAAATACATGTAGGTCTGAATTCAATAATGTCTGAAATGTATGCTTGACTTTGGTGGCATGCATAATAAACTTCCTGCATAGAAAGTACCCCCAATTTTGATACCCCTACAAAAATGTACCCCCTTGCATAAAAGTACCCCCTCCCCCCATGCCAGGGGGTGTCATTTACAATGTTTCTGACCTCATGCATCCCTGGGGCCGTAACATTGAATTTTTTTTTTTTTTGCTCAAACAGCAATTATGATCACTATAGGAAACCTTCATATGCATATAAAAGATATCTCCCAACTTCCCCAACCCCCAGAAACTTTTTTATTCCCCTGCATGAAATGTACCCTCCAGATATGTTTTATTCTCCTGAAAATTATATAAAAGGGACCAAGGCAACCTATACATATCCTTCAGGTGCTTCTCAAGAAATAGCTATATCAGACTAGTTTTCCTTTTTTCATTTAATTACCTTAAACTGGAATTTGGCGACGTACGACTTGAGGAAATCATCAAAAGTCTTGACATCTCCTGCAAGGTGCTGAAGATATGAGACGAAAGCAAATCCTTTCTCATATGGAGTTTCATTGTATGTATCGTCTGGATCCACGCCTGGTTCTATAATCACTCTCAGACGGTTCAAAGGGTGGTCCTGGGACAACAGATAACTCCAATTTGTCAGCAATAAGAAAGAGGTATCTTTACAATACATATTATATAATAATTGAGTATTTGATGGCAGGTCAATTTATTTCAAAAGTCATAACTTTGCATACTTGTGTACATTTGTAATTTTGTATTCTAAATTGCATTAAGTTTGTGTTGCTAAACAAATAAAACTTATAATTTTTCAAAATCTACAGTACACACACAACATCGAATGCCAGCTGGTTCTTGGCTATGAGTACTCCAATACATGTAGTGTTAGAAGATTACATACGACAGATGCTTTGTTGTTTGGTGTCGGAACAAACAAAAAACAGCCAGAAACCTTCAGCTAGCTGAAGTAGAGATGAATCAGATGAAAAGCTTGATACAAATGCATGGTTGGCTAGAATTGTGTAAGCCCCATGTGAGTGGAAAGGTTTAATTTGGGGCACAAGGCTATACGGTCTTTAACACAACTAATTCAGCCAATCAGCTGGTGTTTCACCTGAACCAAGTCACTGAAGAAAATGTGTTTGTAACTATTTCCTGATGGAAACAATGGGTACTTTCTATATACGAGAATAAAGAGTAGGGTCATGAGATTTTAAAAACAAGAGGCCCATGGGCCTTAACGGTCACCTGAGATTTGAAATTATTTCAGTTTATTTAATTGACCCTTTTTGCCCCCCCCCCCCCCCCCCCCCCCCTCCCTATCAGCCCCTAGGGTCAGTCAGGGCCAACATATGCATATTAAAAAATGTGATTTACCTATATAAACTATAGTAACACAATGGTGACAATGTTTACAAAATTAGAATGAATTCCAATAGAAATAAAAGTCAAAAATGTTATTTCCCTATATAAACTTTAGTAAAGTTTAGCCCCACCCCAGGGGCAAACTTGAGACCCCAGGGTCCTGAAATTCACAATTTTGGTAAAGAACCTTCAAACCAAGCCATCTATGAAGTGTATTTGATTCCAGCATATCTGAGAGTAGAGAAGAAGATTTTTGAAGTTTTAGTCAATTTGGCCCTTTTTAGCCCCGCCCATCAGCCCCTGGGGGTCAGTCAGGGCCAACATGTGCATGCCATCAAACTGTCATCCCATGCTGACAATGTTTACAAAATTAGAATGAATCCCAATAGAAATAAAATAAATTAAAGTCAAAAATGTGATTTCCCTATATAAACTATAGTAAAGTATAGCCCCTCCCCAGGGGCAAACTTGAGACCCCTGGGTCATGAAATTTACAATTTTGGTAAAGCACCTTAAGACCCTTCCATCTATGAAGAGTGTTTGATTCCAGCATATCTGAGAGTAGAGAAGAAGATTTTTGAAGTTTTAGTCAATTTGGCCTTTTTTAGCCCCGCCCATCAGCCCCTTGGGGTCAGTCAGGGCCAACATGTGCATGCCATCAAACTGTCATCTCATGCTGACAATGTTTACAAAATTAGAATGAATTCCAATAGAAATAAAATAAATTAAAGTCAAAAATGTGATTTCCCTATATAAACTATAGTAAAGTTTAGCCCCTCCCCAGGGGCCAAACGTGAAACCCCTGGGTCATGAAATTTACAATTTTGGTAAAGCACCTTAAGACCCTTCCATCTATGAAGAGTGTTTGATTCCAGCATATCTGGGAGTAGAGAAGAAGATTTTTGAAGTTTTAGTCAATTTGGCCCTTTTTAGCCCCGCCCATCAGCCCCTTGGGGTCAGTCAGGGCCAACATGTGCATGCCATCAAACTGTCATCTCATGCTGACAATGTTTACAAAATTAGAATGAATTCCAATAGAAATAAAATAAATTAAAGTCAAAAATGTGATTTCCCTATATAAACTATAGTAAAGTTTAGCCCCTCCCCAGGGGCAAACGTGAAACACCTGGGTCATGAAATTTACAATTTTGGTAAAGCACCTTTAGACCCTTCCATCTATGAAGAGTGTTTGATTCCAGCATATCTGAGAGTAGAGAAGAAGATTTTTGAAGTTTTAGTCAATTTGACCCTTTTTGGCCCCGCCCCTCAGGCCCCTGGGGGGTGGGGACCATATAATTTACAATTTTGGTTGACCTTTAGCTATAGAAGCTTCCTGCAAAATTTCATAGAACTTGGTTTGTGGGTTTTGGAGAAGAAGTTGAAAATGTGAATTGTTTACGGACGCACGACGGACGACGGACGACGCACGACGCACGACGACGGACAAAAGGGGATTAGAATAGGTCACTTGAGACTTTGTCTCAGGTGACCTAATAAAAAAAATATACAATCCTTGTATAACTAGAACTGTCGTCAGGATGGCTGACTAATACCCTACAATCCGCATGAATCAATGGACAATTGGAACTGTTATTTAGAGGCTAACTAAGATTACCTGTGCACATGTTCCCTAACATTGCCGTTAAGTTTTGTGAAAATCGGTTCACAAGTTTAGGAGGAGTTGTCCGTACAAGAAAAACTTATGAATAGTGACCAGTAACCATGGCAACCAAAATTTTGGAATTTAAACAGCTGCATGCACATCTACACATGGTCCTCTATATTTGTGTGAAGTGTCATTGGAATCAGCCCAACAGTTTAGGAGGAGTTGTCTGGACAAGATGTGTCTACAGACAGACGGACGTACGGATGACAACCTGATTCCAGTATATCCCCCCCCACCCTAACTTCATTGTGGGAGTATAAATAGAAAGATGTAGGATTCCAGGTGTAAAAAGGCAGGAATTTCCCAGGATGGAGGTTCCCCTGTCCACTGTAAATATCAGGGTTACTGTCTTTCAATACAAGTGTGCTCTAGCTTATAAAATGATATTTAAAGTATCCAATGACATAAATTTCATTTGAACTTCAAATGAGCAATTGAGGGGATGGAGTCATTGGTAATAACATACATGTACAGTGAAATAATTAGTTGTGTGAGACCTATAATAATAATAAACATTCTATCAGAATTACTTCCCTTTGTTTCACTCTAGTCAATATTGTATAGAGATAAGAGCTTGACAGCTAATTATATATAATATGGGCTAGTATTTGTGATGTCACTTTAGTGTTATTACACCTATGTCTTATGATATTGATGACATGATTGTATGACATGGCAGAACAGCAGGCCAGTTATGTGAAAATTTAAATATTCACAGGGTTGCCCTATATTCAATGACTGTCAAAATTTACTGTACTAAATTTTTCGTGAAAATGACCAACTATTCAATACATATACTGGTGTCACTGTAATGCAATATTTGCCCTGGAGAGGAAAAGCCAGTAGTGACATATCGAACATCATGTTCCTCAGATATGGGCAGCAATTGGAGATATGATGGCAGGTCTAAACACACCTGTCCAGTACTGTCCATGTGTTGTCGTAGTAACGCTTGACCGGTGGACGTCTCAAGACTTGTGTAAGCAGAACCAAATATCTCGGACATTATTCTCCTCTGAGCATACATGGTAAATCCCTGAAATATATATTGTATAAAATAAGCACATGACACTGGTAATGTAGCCTTGGACCACAATTATACTTCTAGGTCGTTGTACACGAATTTTAGTGCATAATTGTGGAAATTTCATGAATGTGTAACAGAGTGCAAAATTAATCAAATTTAAATCACTGCTAGGGATCGAACCCGGAACTTTACTAGCCTTATGCTCAACCGATCGAGTTAAAGAGAAGATCTCTCTAGTCGAGCAGTATATTGTAGCTACATGTAGTATTTACTAGGGTAACAAATGCTACTAAATAATTTTTCCTGACTTGCTGTTGCAGGTACGTACATGTATGTGCATAATTTTAACATAGATTTATAGTGCAATATTTGTCCTAGTGATAGAATTTTGTTTTCACACCATTTCCAATGTTTGTTTGTGTGTGTCATAGGGGTTATAAGGCTTGAGTAGTGACATTTTGAAAATTTCTGAATCTTCCCATTATATAGTGGAGTGCATTGGTGACACTTAAATATTGGTCATGAGGTACTTTCAGCTTAATGTAGGTTCAGCTAAAATAGTTCTACAACATTATATGAAAACCCGGATTCTTTGCATAGTTTTGAAATATATTAATTCTAATTTTTTTTTTTTTTTTTTTTTTTGTAGAATATAGAGGGAAATTAATTGTGGTCTGAGGCCATATAAACAAAACATCCAAAACTGACTATAGTTATGTAGAAAATACTTAAACCAGTAAAACCACTTTGTACAAACACACAGGATAAGAATGATAACAAGAGGCCCATGGGCCTAAATGGTCATCTGACAAACACTTACAGCAGGGACACACCCTCAATCCAGCGTCATTACCATAAACTGTCTATCAGTTATGTGTGAGATCAAGTTTGGTTTTTATCCATTTTGGCTTAAAGGAGAAGCAGCATCTTAAAGCAAAATTTCAATCAAGTTCCCATTTTTGGGCCATGTCCCTCTGTCCCCATAGGTCAGACCAGCCTCATTTATATCAATTAGGATTGCCCTTCCCCAATGATGTTTCATACTAAATATGGTTGTAATCAATTAAGGTATTAAGGAGGAGTTAGTGTTTTAAAGTAATATTTAACCTAAGTGCTCCTTTTGGGGGTCCCAACCTTCTTTCCCCAGGGGACGGATCTGTCTCATTTATATAAATAATTATGATTGCCATCCCTTTATGATGTTTCAAAACAAATTTGGTTTGTAATCTTTTAAGACATTAAGGAGTAGTATTTTAAAGCAAAATTTTGGCCAAGTTCACCATTTGGAGCCTCGCCCTTCTGTCCCCAGAGGTCTCACATGTACAAGCCTCATTCAAATAAATTATGATTGCTGTCCCCTTATGATGTCTCACACCAACTTTAGTTGTAATCCACTGAAAGATTTAGGAGAAGTGTAGCATTTTAAAGCAAAATTTTAGCTAAGTTCCCCTTTTCGGGCCCCACCCTCTGTCCCTAGGGGCCACACCAGCCTCATTTATATAGAATATGATAGCCATGCCCCATTTATGTTTCACACCAAATTTGGATGTAATCCATCCAAGGGTTAAGGAGGAGTATGGTTTTAAAGCAACAATTCACCAATTTTCCCCTTTTCTGGCCCGCCACTCTGGCCCCATAAGTCACACTAGCCTCATTTATATCAAATATGATTGTCCTACCCCAATGATGTTCCATACCAAATTTGGATGTAATCCGACCAAGGGTTAAGGAGGAGTATGGTTTTAAAGCAAAATTACAGCAAAGTTCCCCTTTTTGGGCATTGCCCCTCTATCCCTAGGGGTCACACCAGCCTCATTTATATAAAATATGATTGCCTTCCCCCAATGATGTTTCACAGCAAATTTGGATGTAATCCACCCAAAGTTTCAGGAGGAGTGGGGTTTGAAAGCAATAATTCACCAAATATCCCCATGGGGCCTCGCCACTGGGGCCCTAGGGGCCAGACCAACCTCATTTATATAAAATATGATTGCCATCCCCAATGATGCTTCACACCAAATTTAATAGTAATCCAGTTAGGGGTTTTGAAAGAAAAAGTCTAACGGCGCACGACGACGGACGGAGCACGATAGCTAAAGGTCATCTTGACCCTTTGGGTCAGATCACCTAAAAATCTAACCTTTTTGGAATGGGCTATAGTAAAAATATTTCTAGTAAAATATTTACCCAACCAGAGGACTCCAGGTATGTTAAACAGGGACAAAGTCAAGTAATCAAATCACTACCATCTACTAAGCTGGGTTTTCCCCAGTATCCTAAGCTGGGTTTTCCCCAGTACCCTAAGCTGGGTTTTCCCCAGTACCCTAAGCTGGGTTTTCCCCAGTATCCTAAGCTGGGTTTTCCCCAGTACCCTAAGCTGGGTTTTCCCCAGTATCCTAAGCTGGGTTTTCCCCAGTACCCTAAGCTGGGTTTTCCCCAGTACCCTAAGCTGGGTTTTCCCCGGTATCCTAAGCTGGGTTTTCCCCAGTACCCTAAGCTGGGTTTTCCCCAGTACCCTAAGCTGGGTTTTCCCCAGTATCCTAAGCTGGGTTTTCCCCAGTACCCTAAGCTGGGTTTTCCCCAGTATCCTAAGCTGGGTTTTCCCCAGTACCCTAAGCTGGGTTTTCCCCAGTACCCTAAGCTGGGTTTTCCCCAGTACCCATCATGCATGTCTGGAATTTCCTTACTTCTGTAATCCTCTTGTAGTATATATTATACTGGAAGGCCTGATATTAGGGAACAACTCTATAAAATGAATTCTGCCTTTATACCTGCTACTACGATTTTCTTCATGTTTGAAAATCTTATATTATGCTGGTATCCTGGGGGAAAAAAAGATTCATGCAATATATCTTTACATTTTCAATTTTTCTATGTCCTTTTCATATCAAACATGTTGAACAACATAAGTTTAAATCATTTATCATGTAATAGGATGGAAGTAATGAAAAATACCCTGCCTGCACTGGGCTTTGAACTTAGTGACCTCTCCCTCTTTAATTAAATGGACATATATCCTACCACTAGACTAAAAGGATTCCTTGAGTTGGTAAGGTGACCTCCTTCTCTCTACTTTTATACTACTCCCTCTTCCCAAAGTCTTCGCCCCAGAAGACAAAAACACCAAAGTTTTTTAGCTAAAAATACCAAAGTTCTTTAGCTAAAATACCAAAGTTCTTTAGCTCCAAGGAAGCCTCTCAACCTCCTATAGCTTACACTTACGGCGGACAATGGCACCAAATCTATAATAGGAAGCTAGGAATCATGAAAAATATTCTGCCTACACCTGTTTTTGAACTAGCATCCTCTCACTAGTACTCTCAAAGGAGTGCATCACACCACTATAGGGTGAAGGGAAATTCCTGTCAGCCTCAGCTAGTAAGGCGACCTGATTCTCTCCACTTTTATTTTACTGGTAGGATGACCATGCACTTCCAGAGACAGAGGTCACTAGTTTACTGCCCAGCACATGTACAGGCATTGTATTTTTATTACTCCTTCCTATTACACAACATTGATAGTATTTCTTTCTAAACAATTTACTTTTTAAATGAAGACACCACTAACAATATTGCAATTTTCGTTTCCAAAAAATCTGAAAACAACTCACCTCATTCAACCAGAATTCACTCCAGTTGGCATTCGTTACAAGATTTCCAAACCAGCTGTGGGACTAAAAAGGTTAAATAATCATCAGTAGGAAATTAACATATTCATCAGTAGGAAATTAACATATTCATCAGCAGGAAATTAACATATTCATCAGTAGGGAATTAACATATTCATCAGTAGGAAATTAACATATTCATCAGCAGGAAATTAACATATTCATCTGCAGATGATTTCCATATTCATCAACAGGTAATTTATATATTCATTAGGAGTAATTTAGATTGTGAAGGACAAAATCACTGAAAATGTTGATTGTTCCACCAGATTTTTATCTCACAATATCATAGATAACTTCATGACAATTGTATACCTGTTACTCACAAGATGTATTTGGATACTCACAATTTCGTGGATGACAACATCAGTGAGAGACTTGTCACCAACAAGGAGACATGGAGTTACAAAGGTCAGACATGGATTCTCCATGCCCCCAAATGGGAATGATGGAGGCATTACCAGTAGATCGTAGGTATCCCAGACATACTTTCCAAACAGTCGTTCTCCTGTTGTCAGAAATTCCTCTACAACTCCATCAAATTCAGCCCGTGCTTTCTCCTACAGAGAACCAATCAATGTGAGGTTTTTTCAACAAGTTAAGATTGCATGAGAACAGTTTTATGTGAATCAGTCAGGATAACCAATCAAAAGCTATGTTGTAAACACGGGGGCATTTTTGCAATGGCTCGTAATTTCTTCCAATTGAATGTGTTATTATATTTTTTATCTTAAACAAAAAGAAAGTGTACATGTATGTAAAAGCTGCATATATCTTTGGATCACCAACACATAGTGCATATGATACATTGTGCTAATTATTTGATATATAACATTGTAACACCATTGATGAACGATGACAACTTTATGACTAGTGCCCGGGCCTCGAACTCACGATCTACGGTACCCGATCGCCTAGCCAGAAATACCCGCAGCTTATACCGCTGCACCAAATTGGTGTTCTAAAAAGAACGTTTCAATGGCGCAGTGATGAAATATCCTGACATGATCGTGATGGAAGTTGTCTATTAGATGATATATAAATACCTGGATTGCAATGTATTTACATATATGGATACGAATTGTACACATACGCCAGGAAATTTGAATCTTTCTCTTCGGATCACCAACACATAGTGCATATGTTATATTTCTGCTGTGTGGGCCGAAGGCGGAAGCTAGCTTGACATGTATAGAGCCTTGTTCTATGCTCACCTGGCTCTACAGCAACTTTGAGGTTGATCTAGGTCATTTCTGCAGGTACTATGCTGACTATAACTTTATTCAAATATCAGATTAGGCTTGGCTAGATTTTCTAGCCATTCATTCCAGCATTCTATTGGCCTAATATCATTGTTTCAAGATTTAAATATATTTGACCCCTGTGACCTTAAACATAAGTCAATGTTATTCATTTGAAGAAACTTGGCAGCCCTTCACCCAAGCATGCTACTGGCCTGATATCAAGTCCCTGGGCCTCTTGGTTATTGAGAAGAAGTTGTTTGAAGATTTTAGCCAATTTGACCCATGTGGCCTTGAATGTAGGTCAAGGTTATTCATTTGAACAAACTTGGTAGCCCTTCATCCCAGCATGCTACGGGCCCAATATTGGGTCTCTTGGCCTCTTAGTTATTGAGAAGAAGTTGTTTGAATGGAAAAGTTGATGCCGACTTGATGGACGGACGGACAGACGGATGATGGACAGACAAAGGAAGCTGCGCCACAGCATAAGCTCACTTTCCCCTCGGGCAGGTGAGCTAAAAATCATTACCAGGTTGCATGGTTCTGTCCAGACATGGCTGCGTGGTCCAATTCTGGCAGATGTCAGATCCCCAACAGCCAAGGCCACCAGATAAGCAGGTATTTGATGGGGGAGACTGAAGTAGTAGTTATCCTTATCCCCTGACATGTTAGGTACTGTCCCCCTCTCGGATCTCTGACTGGCACTCATAACGGGCGTGTAACCTTCCGGGACCTGTTGTAACATACTGGTGTTATATCATACATGTCTTCTACCCAAACAACACAAAATTATCTCCTCTTACTATTGAGGTGTAGATTTCACAAAATATAACTTTTTGCTTTTAACTAATCAGACTCAAAATTGAATAATTAATTTTTCTTTGTTTTCATGGTTAATACTCAAATGTGATTGGTCGAAAAATTCTTTTCATTCTTCTATGAAAGAAATTCCGAGAATGGTGCGAAAAATGTGACGTCACAATACGACAATTGACGTTGCGTATTGATTTGAGAAAAAGAATTCCATTTAAAACCAGTAAAATTGTACATAAAACATGTTTTAAATTAGAAAATCATTTTAAAAAATTAATTATAAACGTTGATGTCAATTATTTTTTAGTTTCATCGGGGTATGAAACAATTTAAATTTTGTTTGCAAACTTCTGTAAGAATCCGCTATGCGGATTCATACAGTTTGCAAACAAAATTTGTTTCATACCCCGATGAAACTAAAAAAAAATGACATCAATGCTTAAATGGGCACAACTACAGACTAAGAGAAAACTATATACAGTCAAACCTCGATGATTCGAACTTCGTTGATTCAAAGTTCTCGCTGTATCGAACTTTTTGCTTGGTCCCGAATTTTCTCACTATATAACACTACTAAAGAACCTATGTATGATTCGAATTTTTATAAATCGAAGTTTTCGATATATCGAACTTTTTTCATGGCCCGTTAGCTATGTAATTATAGGTAATTGACATCTCATGATTCGAACAAAAAATTTACCTGTACTGACCACTGGACAGGTGTTTGTCGTGACCCCCGCGGCAAGATTTCACACCTCTCCCACCAAAGCCCCGACTGACAATAGGGATAACGATAGCGTGTGTTGTCTACTCCTGACCATAGGATTAATTAATAATCAGACCAAATTTATAGATTAATTGTGTACTTATAAGCCATGACATGTAATCTCTCTGGTATAACATACCAGTAGTCATGCATTCTCCAACTGATTTAGATTCGATTAGTGAAGTCGCGGTCGGTATTCCGCATTTTATATACTCGTATAACGTAAACACATGTGTCTTCATCAGGGGGAAAACGTTAACGTAAGTGTGCCGTGTACTTCTCTGTTTTGCTAAAATGTGATATATCTAATTGTTTTGTAAAAATGATACTTATTTAATTAATAAAATGATTTATGGATGAAAAGTATCTTTTATTTTGTTGTGTTTGAAGTAAATCGATCAACTTAACGTTTCAATGTGACTCTGACAGGTGACGATCGACACTACGACATCGAGGACATGTAACAGCTATATAAGATTTATGGTCATTATCATAAAAAAGTCGACCTATTGTCAACCATGAATAATTCGAAGTCCCGCTGTATCAAAGTTTTTCTGCAAGTCCCTTGAACTTCGAAACATCGAAGTTTGACTGTATACAAGATTTTATATATATCCTTCCAGTATGTACTTCCCTAGAATGAGCTATAACAGTGAGAGTTACGGACTGACCATCGACAACATCGTACAATACTCAATATGGAACAGATATCTGTTATATTGGACAGAAAACATCCCTATAGAACAGAAATATAAACTCTTTGTAAAACTGGTGACAAAGAAGAAACCACAAATGACGTTGGAAATATTCATTGATTAATTTCTCAGAAATAGTGATTACGAAATCCATCTGTCACAATGGTTGTTATCATGCAGTCATTTCATATTCTGATCAGTCTCAAAATTTATTATGCACAATTAGGGACCAAGGAGAACCTACATATTAAATTTGAGAAAGATCCATACTACATTATTATGTACCTGAGAAATAATGGTAACAAGGATTGTTTACGGATGGAAAGAGCATGGATGAGGGGTAATTTAAATAGCCTACTACATCATACATGTATGGTGCACAAAAGGTATAAAACAGTTTTCAGTTCAATTGTTTTTGGACAAAATATACAAAATTGTTGGAACTAATTCCTACCAATCTGAGAACATTTGTAAAAGAAAAATTGCATAAATATGATAAACATGTACATAAAAGCAAAGCAAACCCTTGACATGATAACCATGGCAACAAATATACTGAAGAAAAGTGACCTTGACATTGGCCGAGTAAGGACTTTTTACAGCAGGTGTGTCCTGGCAGGGGAAGAAACACCTGTTCATCACGGCCTGTCCCTGGGTGTACATGTATGGCTTCTTCTTACCTGAAGTATATACAGCAACATTAGTTAGCAAGTAAATGTATATATCTATCTGTAGGTAACTAATTGACAGTTACTCTATCTGACCTAAGAAGGGCGCCCCTACCTTTTTTCCCCCAAGAAAAAAATCTTTGACTGAGTGTCAAAATGCTGTTCAAAAATAATAGCACATGTCAAATGTTTTACTACTTCATTTGCTCAATTTTCTTCACCCAATTAAGTCACTGGAAAGAAGTTTTCGCCATTTTTTGTCTATTCAGTGATACAGATGTCAGTACAAAGTGTGCCTGAAACTAATGCTAAACACACATACAAATTACTTATCAATAACTACCATATTTATTTGAAGATCAAGTAAAACACTTAATTCATGTTGTTAACTTAAAGTGGTTAAGAACACAAAGCTAGTAAAAGACAGTGTAATTCAATTATTAGGTCAAAGAAAACGATGTGTGATTTAATCTTGGAAATTACCTGTGTCTATAAATAAAACATAAATGGTGAAACACACGTTCTCTGTTATATAAAGAACAGCTAGCTTGGTTTACAAGTTTACAGGAATATTCAATTGATCATCAAGCTTAACTTATGATAATGAATAGATATCTTCATCTGGAATATTTTTATGACGGAGTATTTTACCGTTTCCACAGCCTTGGGTATTCTGCTATAAGGTATAGTCTGTTTCATAAAACTTCAGAATAACGAATCTTAATAAGGGCGCTCCCATTGTCAATTACCTGCACCTTGCGCCCTTATTAGGTCAAAAACGGTATGTTTGTGGAGTAAAGTATAAGTTTGGGATATCTATATCCAGGTAACTGATTGACAGATATGTTTGTGGAGTAATGTATTTGTGTAGGGAATACATACATTGTATCTACATGTATCTGAACTAATATTAATCAAGTATTATGTTTGTTGAACTGCTTAAAAGTCTTTGAATATTACAGCCAATTTTGACAATTGCAAAATTTTTGTTATCAGCACCAAACACATTGTTTTGATATTGTAATCTTCATTGCCTGGTGGTAATGTTGTGAAACTGTGGTACATCCCCTGAACTTGATAATTAACTCTTATAACAGGTGATTTCACTAACAAACTTACCAGCTGTCTGCTCAGGTGAGAGCCAGCACACACCTGGTCCACCATTTGCTGTGTATGTGATGTATAGGTCAAAGGTCTTAGGGGGAGACAACTCCTCTTGTAACTTAGAGTACACAAATAAGAAATAGTACATGTAGTAGTCTGAATAAGATATACAGATGCATAGTGAAGATCATCTGATGAAAAAACAAGAACCTTACAAGACTATTATTGTCAGTGTTTAATTTTGAGGACAACTAAAAAGATGAACTAAAGATGGTGTGGCATAGACAATTTCCTCACTTCTCCGACAACTTCTTTGTCATAGATTTTAAAAAAGATAACTTCAAAACTTGCTTAATTTACTTCACATCCTGCTTAATTTACTTCACATCCTTTATAATTGGTACTTTCATAAAGGGACTTTGGGCATGCACTCTCAGTGGGTCGAATATATATTGTCAGTCCTTTTTTGTCTGAAAAGAGGGGACAGAAAATACATCCAAACTGATTTCGTTACCTCAGTCACATATCCTATATTCAGAGGACCATTCTGATTGAAGTTCTGTTTTGCCTACCTGCATAGCACATACATGCATGATTTTGGGAGGTTTTGTTAAAACATAAGATAATTTCTATGTCCGATGATAACATACTGTATGTAGTTCTGATTTGAAGCTCTGCTCTGTTGTCTATGAAAGGTTTCAAGACATTATTAGAAGATAATATTTTTCCATTCTTACACTGATTTGAAGCTCTGCTCCATAGTCTGTGAAAGGTTTCATGACAAACTCCAGATTGGTCCTGCTGCTTGATCCCAAGGGAGAAAACTCCACATTTTCTACTGTTAGAGACTCATGTATGTCCAAGTTCACTGGAAAAATTGCTACATTTACACATGTGCATACATACAGAAATCATCTGCTGATTAAATGAAGTTAAAATCTTAAGACAAACTAGAATTTCAAAGAAGTGGATGTGTCGCATGCACCCACTTACTTGTATATAATTAATTGAAAGGGCGATATTTTGAAAATTTCATGGTCACCGTATCAAAAGCATCATGTTTTCTGTGGCTGGTTGGTTAGTTGATGAGTTGAATGTCCACACAACATCTGAGGTCATTTGTAGATGGTAACATATAATTGCAGGAAACAAAAGAGTATTGAAAAAAGTCAAGACTGGTGATAGGTTTACATAAATGTCTGTGACACTTGTTCCTATTTCCCAGTGTAATCTTGTTAAATGTATCATTATGCTTGAGCTAAGTCAAGAACACGGTTAATTTTGCAAATTTGCAATGTGTTAAGGGCCATACCTCTAGCAGAAATGGAATTTTAACATGGGGTTCAAACTCAATCTGTGATCAAATAAGATAAAATCTAATAATAGGGGAAAAAACAGGTAATTATGCGAATATTTTATGTGCAAGGGGCCATAATTCCAGCAAACAAGAGACCCAGAGGGCCTGTATCACTCGATCGTTTGGTTTATTTGAGCAAACATCAAAGTAATGTTGATGTTCCATTTGCTAATAACTTTATTTGTTGATGTATGATCATGTTGTGGGGATCTCAAATGCTTCAAAGATATAACCCAGAAATGACAGGTGCATGTCTGCTTCTGGTTAGTATTAATAGAAAAAATATTAGACCCTACTCATACTATATCAACAAGGTGTTACACTTGAAGATCTATGATGCATCAACTGTGGAACGGAAGTAGACTTGAATGGTCGACAATTATAATTAGTATTGTTTTTATAGAGTTGTCAACCATTCAGATTGCCCCCTGCACACCACTCTAAAATATACAGACTACATATGTATGCTTCCGTTCCATAGTCGATGCATCTTCTCATCTTTAAATCATTGTCATACAAAAAAGAATAACATGCATTTATATTTAAGGATTCTAAACAAAGGTATGTTACTGAAGTTTGCATGCATTTGATATTTTAATCAGATTGAACTTAAATTCAAAATGAATCGAAGCTCACCCCCCACATTCAGGCTTTCGAGTGTTACACCTTGTTGATATAGTACGAGTAAGGCGAATATATATTTTTTCTATTAATACTAACCAGAAGCAGACGCCCGTGCAAGAAATGAAGCCAAGATTCAACATGATTGTGTTTAAAGAAACTACTAGTCCCTTTGGCTGGAAAACACACATACGCACTCGCCACACGCATGCATGTCGCACGCACGGGAGGCCGTCCTTAAATGACCTTAGCTGTTAATAGGATGTTAAACAAAATAAACCAAACCAAACCCTTTGGCTGGGGAAAGACCCCTGGGCCTATTTTTATATAAGGATTGTGTTTATCTCTTGATGCCTAGCAAGGCTATATATGGTTATGGATGGGGATCTGTGTTTTTCCTTGTTCAATCACCACTGGCAGGAATATTCATACCAAATTGCCTGTTCCAAAATTTGTCTATTATGAACTTGTGAAATTCGTACATGTGTGCACTTCAACTGTAGCAGGCAAGGTTTTAATTGTAAATACTGTACATAGTTGTATGGTCGCCTTCTAGCTTCCGGCTAGGGGGAATTTCCCTTTAGCTCAGTCGGTAGAGCGGCGGACCAGTAAGCCGAGGGTCGCAGGTACATTCCCGGCTGGCTGCACACTACTAACCTTGAACTTTTACATTGGTGCCGCAGACCACTCCAGTGAAAGCAAGAGGCTTCCTTGGAGATAGAACCTGGGTTGGTGTGTTTGGGAGCGAATACTTTTGAAGGAGGGAGTAGTGTAGCAGGCCAGGTTTTAATTGTAAATACTGTACATAGTTCTTTGGTTCCCTTCTAGCTTCCGGCTAGGGAGAATTTCCCTTTAGCTCAGTCGGTAGAACGGCGGACCAGTAAGCCGAGGGTCGCAGGTTCGATCCTGGCTGGCTGCACACTACTACTCCTTGAACTTTTACACAGCAAATGAGATTCTAAATTTCCAAAAATATTCAGAGAGATGGCAATACCTTTCCGTGTTTTCTGTTTGACAGCAAACGAGAGTCTTGTCGTACCGGTGACTTTCTTCCCCTCCATATCGACATCGATGTCCAGGTGGTAATGGGTAACAACACACTCTCGAAAGTTGGACACGGTGGCGACATCTTTACAGTTGTCAGAATGTAAGACCATTTTGTTGTGTTGGGTGGACTCTGAGTATCGGCTGACTCAGTCACGAGTCAAAGTGTACGTGTCTCGCACTGACAGTAAAATCATGTGATTACATCCACCTACTTGACTGTCGAAAACGAAACTAGAATAACCGGAAATTCACAAAATTTCAGTGGGGGGGGGGTGTTGATTTCGGGAATGAATGGACATGAACGGACCTGAATCTGGACCTGAATGGGTTTTAAAGGCGTTTGTTGCTTATAAATGTGTTATTTCTCAGTGTTTAATGCAAGAAAGGGTGTTCTTACATATCAAATACTATTTTCATCTGAAACAAAAATTTGAATGGGGTATGTTAAAGTCGGTCTCATTAATTACCAACAAGAACCGACAAGAAACTAGATTTACCGACAAGAGCCGACAAGAGGTTATAATTACCGACAAGAAACCGACAAGAAGTTAGAATTACAGACAAGAAAGAAAATGAACAACACAATTGTTTTTATTTCTTAATACGATGTTTCATTTTGGATTGTTTTGTGGTCGGTTGTTAATATTGCTAACACAAATTTTGAATCGCCGACAAGAAACCTACAAGAAAATGAACAATACAATTGGCTTTTTTTCGACATAGCCGTATAATTTTCTTTTGACCCCGGATATGACACGACAGGTGGCGTTACTGGTCAAGATGAAGTATATGATTGGTCAATGTAGCGGTAAATGCAAAATGCAGATATGCAGTTAAAAACGAAACAAAGTTAAGATTGAATGCAAGCTGAATAAGTAGATTATCTTTTTAAATGACACATTATAAAATTGTATTCCGGATTTATATATGTACAATGCAGTCTTATTATCACCAAAAATGATTCAAACTGATATAATTTTGTTATCCGTGCTGAAACGCATTTGTTCGTTAATTTTTTTTCACCATCAGTTTTACATTATAACCACCAGAATTAAAACTATGCCGTTTATCTTTTTTAAAGATATTTCTTGTTTATTTCTTGTTTTATACTAATTTAATTACATGTGATTATATAATGTATATGTCGACAAGAGGTTAAGTTTACCGGCAAGGGAAAAAGTGATTGATAAGATCGTTTTTATATCTTAATTTCTAATAATTTAACTGCATTGGACGGGAGCCTATGGCAAGCCAAAGTGGAAAAAGTCACTATTTATGGATATCCATAAATAATTCTAAATATCCATAATTAATTCTTATATCCATAATTCGATTTATGGATATCCATAAATACGTTCATGTATATATGGATATCCATAATTCATTAATGGATATTAGCAAGAGATTTATGAATATTAAAAAATGAATTATGGATATCCATAAATCAATTTTAAATATCCATAAATGAATTATCACATGCACAAGGAGTTCCGAAACACCATAGGTGAAATATAGACCGTATATAGTTGATAAATGAAATTTAAAGTGGGTCGTAATTGTCGAGACTGATCAATGGATTATACCCAAGCCATAGACATCGTATTGTATAAATAGTATTATTGATTGTTACAGACTTACAAATGATCGATCCAAGATGTTACCTATGGCAAGCCGTTTTAACACTTAATCCCATTTCCTCTTAAGGGGCTATTTTTTCACTTAAGTGAAATTCTTATTTCACTTAAGTGAAAAAAGAATTTCACTTAAGTGAAAAAAACATAAAACCATAAAATAATTTATTCACCTTAAGGTGGAAATAATTTCACTTAAGTGAAATAAAACATAATGCAAATAAATGTTAATATCCCTTAAGACAAAAAGAATTTCACTTAAGTGAAAAAAAATTATGTGCAGACATAATGCAAAATACTTGTCCCTTAAGTGAAATTCTTTTCATCTTAAGGTAAATAAAACTGACCATATGTTCATAAAGTCACTCTGTCCTCCTATGCACCCCATGGTATAATGGAATGAACCCTCCCCTTGGACCTGTCTCCAAACCGGTTTTATACCACATTTGTATATCCACAACCATAACTTGAAGATACTTTTTTTATCATCATGAAAGTAAAGTGAAACAGATATCAATATAGGTTATGTTTCATTTCCATTAAGTTTTATTTTCTCCAAGGTAAAAAAAAATTATTTCCATTATGTTTTATTTCACTTATGGTTTATTTCCATTATGTTCTATTTTCATTATGTTTTATTTCACTTATGATTTATACCTTCAGTGTAAACCTTTCGCTTATACATACTTATAACTATGAACAGATTTTTTCCTAAAATACTGAAATATTGGAATTAATTAGAAGTCATGTTTACGAAAAGCCTTTATTTTTAATTTCTAAAAGTAAATTAAATAAAATAACCGATTTTGTCAACTAAGAACCAGCGTGAGTAAACTTCAACTTTGACACTCAACAGCAGCGTTTGCATTATGTTTTATTTCACTTAAGTGAAAAAGATTTTCCCTTAAGATGAATACAATTTATTTCACTTAAGTGAAATTCTTTTTCACTTAAGTGAAATAAAACATAATGCAAAAAAAGTCTTTTAACCTTAAGGTAAAAAGTATTTCACTTAAGTGAAATAAATTTGAAGCATATTTTACCTTAAGAGGAAATAGGATTAAATGTTAAAACGGCTTGCCATAGTTACCGACATGTGCATTACAAATATCCATAAACCAGTGACACCTATCGGACAAGTCGGTGCGGCGTGAAAACGAGGTTGTTTTACATAATGGCCGGAACAGATATTGGCGAAGCTGCCGATGTGTCTTAAATCCCTTTATAAAAAACTGATAATTGACAAAAGGAGACGTTACATTTTGCACTAGCGCTTTCACTCTATTAGATCTTCAGGTGCATAGTAACAGTACATAATGGTGTGACGTCACGAATTGTTATTTCTTGATGACGTCATAATATAATGGGGCATAATCCTTATTAGAAAGTATTACATTTAGGTTACATATTAATATTTAAATCAGGTTTTAAAATGTTTATGATTTCAGATTCTTTAGCCTCTCTTTGTATCCGATTGGTTCCTGATAAAAAAGTGTATAATGGAAATATTTGAAAAAAACCGTTATTGCATTCTGCTATATGTCGACTTATTGGTAAATGTCTATACCGTTCATGGGATATTTGTTCGCGGTGTAATGTTACGCGTTTGCGGAAGTTTTCAGTTTGTCCGATATAAAAGCTTTTGCATTTTGGATAAACAATGAGGTAAATAACGTTTATTGATTTACAGTTCATATTATTTTTAACCTCCCACTCTTTTCCACTTTTCAATTTGATTGATCGCCCTGTAATTATGTGTTGGCACGTTCCACATCTCTTTTCTTGACAGGTACTGACTTCTGGTAAGTCGGTTTTTGATGAAAATGATGCACGAGTTAGATATTTTTTCAAATTCTTTGGTTTGATTTAAACATATTTTATTTGTAATTTACAATCTATAACAAAGGGATTAGGCACACGTTTTCCAACTTATATCAAGCCCTCTCCCGATACAATTTTACATTGAGAGAAAATTTACATGATGGCAGTTTTATTTACATATTTACAATCTAATTTTATAAGAAATAGAGAGAAAGAGAGAGAGAGACAGAAGGAGAGGGAGAAGGAGAGAGTGACGGAGAGAAAGGGGAAGAGAGGGAGAGTGGGAGGGGGGAAGAAGAGAGAGAGAGAGATTTTATAAGATATTGATACAAATAATCTTATATATTTGGGATATACATGTATATCTAAATACTTAATAAAGACAAATAGTTTTGTGGTAGACATAAGCGGACTCGGGCAACAATCACTTTGGTACACAGTTAGACTTTCCTTTCGTTCAAACTTTTCTAATGTCTATGATAATCCATGCCAGTGGTGTCTTTCTCCTTTTCTTTTCTGGTCCTTCATTTATAACATTTCACACACACCCGAATGTCACCCGAGTCCGCAAAGACAAAAATACAATATACATTAATTTCCAATAAAGGTATCATTAAAATCTATTTGTATTTTTAATAAATAGTTGGGTTGATTGGCATATAGTTACATTTTCTTGACGAGAAAGTTCATTTTTATCCGAATAGCAGAAGTTGCAGGTCTAGTGGGATGAAATAATTTAGATCACGAAACAGTTGCAAACGCTGAACAGAGTAATTATTACATTCAAAAAAGAAATGATATGCATCTTCAACAGGGTGTCCACATTGGCAGTGTTTGAAATTAATCAAATTTGCATGAAATAAATCGTTGTTTAGGGTACTAGATCTGTTTCTTAATCTTGCATGCATAATGTTCTGTTTTCTGTCACCAATTTGATAGTAGAAGGGAACGTTTGTGTCTGTAAAATTTTAAAGAGAATGTTTAAAGGCCGAGTACGTAACACTTTGTCGGATTTCGTTATCTAAATGATTCCATAGTTGGATAGTAGAGGGAAAGAAAGATGAATTAGTAAGATGTAAACGTTAATTTGGTATTGAGTAATTATTGGCATTTCTAAGGTTATATTGAGAATGTTCTGATACTAAAGGTGGAAGAAGTGATGTTAGGTAATTTGGAGATAATTTATGTTTAATTTTATAAAAAAAAAAAGCTGCAATTTTCGCCTAGAGCAAGAGGTTCTAAACCACTTTCAGAATATAATGACTGTATACTAGTGTAAGATGGTAATCCCGTAATCACACGTGCAGCTTCTAGTTGAAGTGTTTCTAGTTTGTCTGAGTCACCGAGACTACACCCATCCCATACCTCACAACAATATTCTAATAATGGTATAATATACGAAGTATATATTCTATATAAAGAATGGCGATTTAATATATATTTAAGTTTACGCAAAACACTGATCTGTTTCGATACCTTTTTACAAATACCATCAATATGACTAGTCCATTTACAATTTCCGTCCAATATAACTCCCAAGTGCCTATGATTCTCTACAAAGTTCACACTAACATTATCAAATTTAATATCAATTACATAATCTAGCTCAGAATTATGGATAAGCAGTGCCTCTGTTTTGGAAGGATTAAACTTTACTAACCATTTATTTGCCCAATTTTGAATGTGCTCTAAATCGTTGTTGATTACAAATTCAACATTTTGAGGGGATGGATTTGAATATAATAATGACGTGTCGCCTGCAAACAACTTTGAAAGACTTTGTAGATTATCGGAAATGTCATTAATGTATAAAATAAATAACAAGGGACCAAGTACAGAACCTTGTGGAACGCCAGCGTTAGTAGTTTTAACAAGTGATTTAGAGTCACCCACACAAACTTGTTGTTTCCTTTCACTTATGTAATTTAAAAGCCAATTTAAAAGTTTGCCGCTAATACCATAGTTTGCTAGTTTCACCTCCAGTCCCTTGTGCCACACACGATCAAAAGCTTTCGATATATCACAGAAAACTAAACATGTAGGATGTCTTTTTTTCTAGATTTTCACATAAAGTGTGATAAATTTCAATAAGTTGATGAACTGTCGAATGGCCAGGTTGAAAACCAGACTGAAACTTATATATTAATGAATTACATGTATCTAGCAAGTAATTATTTAAATATTTAACAATTAACTTTTCAAAAACTTTCCCAACCGTACTGAGTAGTGAAATTGGCCTGTAATTTGAAAAAATATGTTTGTCCCCAGATTTAAATAAAGGTGTAACTAATGCATGTTTCCACAATTTAGGAAAACCTCCAGTTTCCAGAGAAGCTCTTAAAATAAGACTCAATGGTAAAGCTACTGAATTTGCTGTATTTTTTTAACATATTGTGACTGATTGTATCATTCCCAACAGCTTTATTTATATTCAATGATTTCAGTATGTCAGTTATGTCACTCGTTTCAAATTGTATGTCAGTAATAGTGGAGTCAGTCCGTAATTCAACTGTCGGTACATCAAAATTATTGTCGTCAATAGTAGAAATTGAAACAAAGTAATCATTTAAAATATTAGCTTTATTATCATCAGACATTTCAATGTTACCGTGTATATCTCTAATAGGTGGGATAATGTTCGAATCATGAGGTGTTTTTATTAATTTACGAATAATTTTCCAAAAATTTCTAGGATTTGAACTTGAATATCTATCTAAGATACCATTTATATCAACATAAAAAAGTTCTTTTGTTCGTTTCTTCAGATTGTTTACATGATTACGTTGCTTCCGGAAGTTAGATAAGTTTCTGTCTGAACGGTCTGATTTATATAATTTCAACAGTCTATTTCTTTTCCTAATTTCCTTACGTAAAGTTGAGTCAAACCAAGGTTTGTCATTTGATCTGATCGTCACAGTCCGAGTCGGTATACATTCTCTGGCTATGTCGAGGTATCTAGTCGTAAAAAGATTACACATATCATCTGGTGAATTAGTATTCGCAAAAAAGTCAACCCAGTCCGTCTCGTCTAATATACTATTGAATAAATCATAATTTGCATCATTATACATGTAGCATCTAATCTCCCTGTCATACGTCCTTCTAAAATTCGTTCTAACAGTCAATTCAGCAGTTGTCGCTTTATGGTCAGAAATGTCTTTGGTTGGCGATAGCTTGCGATAAATTTATTATTTTTCATAATGTTTTTCATTCGCTCTGAGCCATCTAAACTGTTCATATGTTATTTAACCGTTCCTTTGATTTGAGGATTGTTGGGGATGACAAGTGGTAGTACATTTTCATCGCCTTTTGTTTTAGGTTTTCTAAGTTCCATTATGGGAATTTCAGAGGCTTTCTTTATGCCATTGTTGATCAGAGATTGGGGATAGTTTTGTTCCATCAAAAACTTTCTTAGTTCCTCAAGTCTCTGTCCCCTTAGATCATCCTTTTCTATAATTGTGCATAGCTAAGCAAAACGGAATATTTTCCCTTGTGTGCCTCGGATGTGAAGAATGGAAATTCAAATACTGATGTGTGTCCGTGGATTTGTAATATATATCTGTGCAAAGTTCTCCATTTTTCTTGAAAAGCAGTATGTCCAAAAATGGAAGTCTGATCTTGCTTTTTTCCATGGTGAATTGTATTTTCGGATGGAGTTCGTTTAGCATTGTGAAGAAATTTTGTAAATCATCATCAGACTTTTTCCAAAGTATGAAGCAATCTTTAAGATATCGCTTAAATTTGTTCATGAGATATCTTTTGTCCCCATTGCTGTACCTTGTATTTGTTGATAATCCTTATCATCACACTGGAATGTGTTTTCCTTTAAAACTATTTCGACGGCTTCTTTCACGAATTCTTTTGAGATGTTGCGGGTAAGTTTAGTTTTTTCTAGCCAGTATGATACTGCTTCAATACCAGGGTCGTGAGGAATATTGGTATACAGGCTTACTACGTCGAATGAAACGAACGTTGTTTCCTCTTTCGATGTGTTTAGCTCGCAAATCGGCTTTAGCAAAATGTCTAGAAAGTTACTTAAGCGGTGTGTTGGGGATGCCGGACCAGCGACAATTGGTCTCATTTTGATGTCTTTAGCCAGACGTATTATAACATATTCCCACTTTTGTTGAGCACTCGCTGTTTGGACTTCCTTTGATTTGTGGATTTTAGGAAGGCCATAAAAATTTGACGTTTTGCATTGGAAATTCGTGAGGTAATCCTGCTCTTTATCTGTTAGTTGCTGTGGATACTTTTGTATGAGTTTTCCAATTCTCTTTAAAACATATTCATCTTTGTTTGAATCTATTTCTTTGTAATTAACAGTGTCCTCCAGAAGTTCTAAGATTTTGGATTTATAAAATTCTCGGTCCATTATTATTATTGCACCACCCTTGTCCGCTTCTTTTATTATTATTGAAGTATCATTTGTAAGGTTATCCAACGGTCAGTTGATCTCAAAAGACAGCCGTTTAAGGATTTGAAGAAGAGTTCCAAGCATTCATCGTTTGATTTCGGCGGGACGAAGTTTGACTTGTTTCGAACTAATGATTGATCTTGGTTTGGTTTCCCTTAAAAAAAAACTCAAGCAATCTCAATCTTCTTTCAAACTCTTGAATATCTTGACCTAGTTCTGGTGTGTTTCTTCTTGGACTTGGACAGAATTTTAATCCTCGTTTTAAGAGTTTCAGTTCATCATCTGTAAGTATTTTGGAGGACATGTTGATTATTTTAGGATCTATGTTACATTTATTTTTCTTTATTGACTTTGGTTGGGTGGTCGGCCGTTCCTTTGACGTTTCCATAAAAAAGGATCCTGTTGGTATCTAGAAGCATTTTGTTGTTTCTGCCTGTTGGACGACCGATTTCGTTCCTCGTAGTACCTGTTGTTATGAATTCATTTGTTCATAGAAACGCGGTACAAATATAAATGTGTTGTTTTGTTCATAGAAACGCGGTACATAAATGTGTTGTTTATTTCATAGAAACGCGGTACAAATATAAATGTGTTGTTTTGTTCATAGAAACGCGGTACACATATAAATGTGTTTTGTTCAAAGAAACGCGGTACATATATAAATGTGTTGTTTTGTTCATAGAAACGCGGTACAAATATAAATGTGTTGTTTTGTTCATAGAAACGCGGTACATAAATGTGTTGTTTTGTTCATAGAAACGTGGTACATATATAAATGTGTTGTTTTGTTCATAGAAACGCGGTACATAAATGTGTTGTTTTGTTCATAGAAACGCGGTACACATATAAATGTGTTTTGTTCAAAGAAACGCGGTACATATATAAATGTGTTGTTTTGTTCATAGAAACGCGGTACAAATATAAATGTGTTGTTTTGTTCATAGAAACGCGGTACATAAATGTGTTGTTTTGTTCATAGAAACGTGGTACATATATAAATGTGTTGTTTTGTTCATAGAAACGCGGTACATAAATGTGTTGTTTTGTTCATAGAAACGCGGTACAAATATAAATGTGTTGTTTATTTCATAGAAACGCGGTACACATATAAATGTGTTGTTTTGTTCATAGAAACGCGGAACACATATAAATGTGTTGTTTTGTTCATAGAAACGCGGTACAAATATAAATGTGTTGTTTTGTTCATAGCAACGCGGTACACATATAAATGTGTTGTTTTGTTCATAGAAACGCGGTACATAAATGTTTACTCTTTATTCATACAAAGCACATCAATTTGTAGTCCCGTTCATATATCCACGTCTTGTTAATATAAACGCACATGAGTTTGTAGTCTTTGTTCATACAAACACGATACCTAAATGTTTACTATTTATTTATACAAACACGATACCTAAATGTTTACTATTTATTTATACAAACACGATACCTAAATGTTTACTATTTATTTATACAAACACGATACCTAAATGTTTACTATTTATTTATACAAACACGATACCTAAATGTTTACTATTTATTTATACAAACACGATACCTAAATGTTTACTATTTATTTATACAAACACGATACCTAAATGTTTACTATTTATTTATACAAACACAGTACAAATGTGTAGTCTTTATTCAGTCTTCGTCTTGTTTACATAAACGTGGTACATAAATGTGACAAACTATTCCTAGAAACTAAGTACATTGTACATAAATATGACAATCTATTCCTAGAAACTAAGTACATAAATATGACAATCTATTCCTAGAATCTAAGTACATACATTGTAAATGTATTTATTACATTTTTACCAGTGAAATATAAAAAATCATTCATTCTATAAAAGTGATAGTTTTCAATAGTGAAAAATATCACTTTTGTTGATTTGACCAATCAAATTAATGATAGGAAAATACCAAAATAATTGACCAATCAGAAAGCCTGACATATATGTCAGCACCTGATATGTCAGCACCTGGACAGGGGGAACTACTATAAACGTATGCACACTTTCGCTGTAGGCCTAGTTAGCATACGGGGTAGGTTTTTCGTTGATAAAAAATGTAATAAACAGGATATCTAACAGTGTCGTCAGTAATACCAAATAAATTTCACTCGTGTGGCTAATATTTTGATATTTTTCACTCGTGCTGCACACTCGTGAAAAATATCAAAATATTAGCCCCACTCATGAAATATATTTGGTATTACTGAAGACACTGTTAGATATCCTCTATACAATCCATCCCTAGAAACTAAATACATACTTATGTGCAATCTATTTATAGAAACTAGGTTTTGGTTTGTTTGGTTTGTTTTTGTTTAACGTCCTATTAACAGCCAGGGTTATTTAAGGACGTGCCAGGTTTAGAGGTGGAGGAAAGCCGGAGTACCCGGAGAAAAACCACCGGCCTACGGTCAGTACCTGACAACTGTTCCACGTAGGTTTCGAACTCGCAACCCAGAGGTGGAGGGCTAGTGTTAAAGTGTCAGGACACCTTAACCACTCGGCCACCGCGGCCCCTCTATAGAAACTAGGTACATAAATGTGAACAATCTATTCCAAGAAACTAAGTACATAAATTTGCTGTATTGTGTATACAAACACGCGTACATACATGAATGTGTAGTCTCTGTTCATACAAACACAGTACATAAATGTGTAGGTTTTGTTATTTTTTTTAATGTCTTAATAACCATTTGTTCAATAAATTATTTTTAAATCTTCTTGCCCTAAGAAAGTTAAACTGAATCTATAAGTAATGAGTATCAGTGAATCTAAGATGTGCATTTCAGAACGATTTGGTCACATGACAGTACTCTTAACATGTCTATGATTTTCTGCTTCATGCACGTATCATGTTTCGAATCCCAAAGCCCATTGGAAAGTAGCACACTTGACTTTACTTTTTGACACAGCACACACAAAAAACTGTCGTCCATTGTTCGGTCCTTGTTTTAAAACTGTCCTTAAAGTACACCTCTTCCCGTGAGCTTCACAAAATGGAAATAACTCGTCCGCCCACTACAACAGAGATATCATTTATTCTGTATATTAATCATATTATCTACTCTGGCGGTACATTTAAGAAAATTATCTTCGTACATAAAACATTAGTATTGAATTTGATGTTTTGGTGATTACACTCTGTCATGAAACCCGTTAAGCATATGGACACTAAGTTGTTATGGTCACTAAGTTGTTATGGACACTAGGTTGTTATGGACACTAAGTTGTTATGGATACTAAGTTGTTATGGACACTAAGTTGTTATGGTCACTAAGTTGTTATGGACACTAAGTTGTTATGGACACTAAGTTGTTATGGACACTAGGTTGTTATGGACACTAAGTTGTTATGGGCACTAAGTTGTTATGGACACTAAGTTGTTATGGACACTAAGTTGTTATGGTCACTAAGTTGTTATGGACACTAAGTTGTTATGGGCACTAAGTTGTTATGGGCACTAAGGTGTTATGGACACTAAGTTGTTATGGACACTAAGTTGTTATGGACACTAAGTTGTTATGGGGCACTAAGTTGTTATGGACACTAAGTTTTTATGGATACTAAGTTGTTATGGACACTAAGTTGTTGTGGGCACTAAGTTGTTATGGATACTAAGTTGTTATGGATACTAAGTTGTTATGGATATTAAGTTGTTATGCATACTAAGTTGTTATGGACACTAAGTTGTTATGGATACTAAGTTGTTATGGACACTAAGTTGTTATGGGCACTAAGTTGTTATGGACGCTAAGTTGTTATGGGCACTAAGTTGTTGTGGACACTAAGTTGTTATGGGGCACTAAGTTGTTATGGACACTAAGTTGTTATGGACACTAAGTTGTTATGGGCACTAAGTTGTTATGGGCACTAAGTTGTTATGGATACTAAGTTGTTATGGACACTAAGTTGTTGTGGACACTAAGTTGTTGTGGACACTAAGTTGTTATGGGGCACTAAGTTGTTATGGACACTAAGTTGTGGGCACGAAGTTGTTGTGGACACTAAGTTGTTATGCATACTAAGTTGTTATGGACACTAAGTTGTTATGGATACTAAGTTGTTATGGACACTAAGTTGTTATGGGCACTAAGTTGTTATGGACACTAAGTTGTTATGGGCACTAAGTTGTTGTGGACACTAAGTTGTTATGGGGCACTAAGTTGTTATGGACACTAAGTTGTTATGGACACTAAGTTGTGGGCACGAAGTTGTTGTGGACACTAAGTTGTTATGCATACTAAGTTGTTATGGACACTAAGTTGTTATGGATACTAAGTTGTTATGGACACTAAGTTGTTATGGATACTAAGTTGTTATGGATACTAAGTTGTTATGGATACTAAGTTGTTATGGGCACTAAGTTGTTATGGACACTAAGTTGTTATGGGCACTAAGTTGTTATGGGCACTAAGTTGTTGTGGGGCACTAAGTTGTTATGGACACTAAGTTGTTATGGGCACTAAGTTGTTATGGACACTAAGTTGTTATGGATACTAAGTTGTTATGGGCACTAAGTTGTTATGGGCACTAAGTTGTTGTGGACACTAAGTTGTTATGGACACTAAGTTGTTATGGACACTAAGTTGTTATGGGGCACTAAGTTGTAATGGATACTAAGTTGTTATGGACACTAAGGTGTTATGGACACTAAGTTGTTATGGACACTAAGTTGTTATGGGCACTAAGTTGTTATGGGCACTAAGTTGTTATGGGCACTAAGTTGTAATGTGCACTAAGTTGTTATGGGCACTAAGTTGTTATGGATACTAAGTTGTTATGGACACTAAGTTGTTGTGGGCACTAAGTTGTTATGGATACTAAGTTGTTATGGATATTAAGTTGTTATGGATACTAAGTTGTTATGGACACTAAGTTGTTATGGATATTAAGTTGTTATGGATATTAAGTTGTTATGGATATTAAGTTGTTATGCATACTAAGTTGTTATGGACACTAAGTTGTTATGGACACTAAGTTGTTGTGGGCACTAAGTTGTTATGGATACTAAGTTGTTATGGATATTAAGTTGTTATGGATACTAAGTTGTTATGGACACTAAGTTGTTATGGACACTAAGTTGTTATGGACACTAAGTTGTTATGGATACTAAGTTGTAATGGACACTAAGTTGTTATGGGCACTAAGTTGTTATGGACACTAAGTTGTTATGGGCACTAAGTTGTTATGGGGCACTAAGTTGTTATGGACACTAAGTTGTTATGGATACTAAGTTGTTATGGACACTAAGTTGTTATGGACACTAAGTTTTTATGGACACTAAGTTGTTATGGACACTAAGTTGTTATGGATACTAAGTTGTAATGGACACTAAGTTGTTATGGGCACTAAGTTGTTATGGACACTAAGTTGTTATGGGCACTAAGTTGTTGTGGACACTAAGTTGTTGTGGACACTAAGTTGTTATGGACACTAAGTTGTTATGGACACTAAGTTGTTATGGGCACTAAGTTGTTGTGGACACTAAGTTGTTATGGGTACTAAGTTGTTATGGACACTAAGTTGTTATGGGCACTAAGTTGTTATGGACACTAAGTTGTTATGGGTACTAAGTTGTTATGGACACTAAGTTGTTATGGGTACTAAGTTGTTATGGACACTAAGTTGTTATGGGCACTAAGTTGTTATGGACACTAAGTTGTTATGGATACTAAGTTGTAATGGACACTAAGTTGTTATGGGCACTAAGTTGTTATGGACACTAAGTTGTTATGGACACTAAGTTGTTATGGGCACTAAGTTGTTGTGGACACTAAGTTTTTATGGATACTAAGTTGTTATGGACACTAAGTTGTTATGGACACTAAGTTGTTGTGGGCACGAAGTTGTTATGGATACTAAGTTGTTCTGGACACTAAGTTGTTATGGACACTAAGTTGTTATGGACACTAAGTTGTTGTGGGCACTAAGTTGTTATGGATACTAAGTTGTTATGGATATTAAGTTGTTATGGATACTAAGTTGTTATGGACACTAAGTTGTTATGGACACTAAGTTGTTATGGGTACTAAGTTGTTATGGACACTAAGTTGTTATGGGTACTAAGTTGTTATGGACACTAAGTATTTATGGATACTAAGTTGTTATGGGCACTAAGTTGTTATGGATACTAAGTTGTTATGGGTACTAAGTTGTTATGGACACTAAGTTTTTATGGACACTAAGTTGTTATGGGTACTAAGTTGTTATGGACACTAAGTTGTTATGGACACTCAGTTGTTATGGACACTAAGTTTTATGGGCACTAAGTTGTTATGGACACTAAGTTGTTATGGATACTAAGTTGTTCTGGACACTAAGTTGTTATGGACACTAAGTTGTTATGGACACTAAGTTGTTGTGGGCACTAAGTTGTTATGGATACTAAGTTGTTATGGATATTAAGTTGTTATGGATACTAAGTTGTTATGGACACTAAGTTGTTATGGACACTAAGTTGTTATGGGTACTAAGTTGTTATGGACACTAAGTTGTTATGGGTACTAAGTTGTTATGGACACTAAGTATTTATGGATACTAAGTTGTTATGGGCACTTAGTTGTTATGGATACTAAGTTGTTATGGGTACTAAGTTGTTATGGACACTAAGTTTTTATGGACACTAAGTTGTTATGGGTACTAAGTTGTTATGGACACTAAGTTGTTATGGACACTCAGTTGTTATGGACACTAAGTTTTATGGGCACTAAGTTGTTATGGACACTAAGTTGTTATGGACACTAAGTTGTTATGGGCACTAAGTTGTTATGGACACTAAGTTGTTATTGTTATGGACACTAAGTTGTTATTGTTATGGACACTAAGTTGTTATGGACACTAAGTTGTTATTGTTATGGACACTAAGTTGTTATTGTTATGGACACTAAGTTGTTATGGACACTAAGTTGTTATTGTTATGGACACTAAGTTGTTATGGACACTAAGTTTTATGGACACTAAGTTGTTATGGATACTAAGTTTTTATGGGTACTAAGTTGTTAATATACACATGGAAATCCAAAGAAAATGTTTGATGATTTCATATCAGTATTTATCATTAGTAAACTGGACCAGGACCATTAGATTTGGTCAGTAACTTAATAGTGGTGACTACTTGCCTACAAGTACAATATTTCTCATAATTTTTACCTTTTTCTTATAGAAATTTAAGATCATTTTAATTGGACACCTATGTTTCACATTTAAACAAGTACATTTGAAGTGAAACATGCTCAAAGGAACAGTTTTGCTGAGTTTGTTTTCCTGTCCTGATAGGAGCCCATAATGAGAGCAACAACAGATTAAATGGTGTCAGTCGATTTAACATTTCAAAAGTAAACCAGAAAAATGTATACTCACTTGGAAATATTTGCATTTCTGTTGTCCCCGCAGAGAACAGGAAAAAAACCAGCGACCTTGATTGTCCCCCTTATTAAACACCTCTCTCATGCCACACTTTTTATTGTGTCCTGGGCAAAAAGGAATTTTGCTGTCATCCTTATTCCTTGCTTGAGTATCCTCAATCTTCCGTCGCTTTACAGGATTTTCCTCCCCAGAGATTGGACCTAATTTGGATTTCCCTATAAAGCTTGCCCCTAGATATGTAGTTTCTGAACTGGGGAGGCCAGTTGATGAACAACCTGCAAAAAAAACAGTTGATTTAGAAAAACAGAACTATACTGACAGAACAGGAAAAACTTGTGTATAAAGACGACTGGATATTAATATACTAGATAAGTGATGGCAAGATAAGATACTTGATCAATGGTGAATGGATAGTAAGGTAATGATTTATGGTGATTGGACATTGAGGTACTTCATAAGTGGTGACTGGATATTATGGTACATGATTAGTGGTGACTGGATATTATGGTACTGGATTAGTGGTGACTGGATATGATGGTACTGGATTAGTGGTGACTAGATATTATAGTACAGGATTAGTGGTGACTAGATATGATGGTACTGGATTAGTGGTGACTGGATATGATGGTACTGGATTAGTGGTGACTTGATATTATGGTACAGGATTAGTGGTGACTAGATATTATGGTACACGATTAGTGGTGACTGGATATGATGGTACACGACTAGTGGTGACTGGATATGATGGTACTAGATTAGTGGTGACTAGATATTATGGTACACGATTAGTGGTGACTAGATATTATGGTACACGATTAGTGGTGACTATATATTATGGTACACGATTAGTGGTGACTAGATATTATGGTACACAATTAGTGGTGACTGGATATTATGGTACACAATTAGTGGTGACTGGATATGATGGTACTGGATTAGTGGTGACTGGATATGATGGTACTGGATTAGTGTTGACTAGATATTATAGTACACGATTAGTGGTGACTGGATATTATGGTACTGGATTAGTGGTGACTAGATATTATGGTACAGGATTAGTGGTGACTGGATATGATGGTACTGGATTAGTGGTGACTTGATATTATGGTACAGGATTAGTGGTGACTAGATATTATGGTACACGATTAGTGGTGACTGGATATGATGGTACACGATTAGTGGTGACTGGATATGATGGTACTAGATTAGTGGTGACTAGATATTATGGTACACGATTAGTGGTGACTAGATATTATGGTACACGATTAGTGGTGACTGGATATTATGGTACACGATTAGTGGTGACTGGATATTATGGTACTGGATTAGTGGTGACTGGATATTAAGATACTTGATTGATGGTAACTGGATATTAAGATACCTGATTAGTGGTGACTGGATATTAAGATACTTGATTAATGGTGACTGGATATTAAGATACTTGATTAATGGTGACTGGATCATGAGATACACATGTATTTGATTAATAGTTACTGGATATTAAGATACTTAATTGATGGTGACTGGATATTAAGATACTTGATTAATGGTGACTGGATATTAAGATACTTGATTAATGGTGACTGGATATTAAGATACTTGATTAATGGTGACTGGATATTAAGATACTTGATTGATGGTGACTGGATATTAAGATACTTGATTAGTGGTGACTTTATATTAAGATACTTGATTAATGGTGACTGGATATTAAGATACTTGATTGATGGTGACTGGATATAAAGATACCTGATTAGTGGTGACTTGATATTAAGATACTTGATTAATGGTGACTGGATCATGAGATACACATGTATTTGATTAATAGTGACTGGATATTAAGATTATACCTGAGTTCTGTGTACTTGGCCTAGTTGTAAAACACATCTCACAGTTGAGTTTTCTGTCTTCGTTGATGAATGTACAAGATCCACATGTCCATTTCTGGCCAGTAATTGCTGAAGTCTGGCTTGGCATGACCCACCCTAACAAGCTGTTCTTTGTTGGCAAATTTCTAAAGAATTAATTAAACTATATTAATAATAAAACATCCCATCAACAGTAGCTATAAATGTAAAAGTCCTATCATTCCATTTACAAACATTCAATAGAAAATAGAAAATTTTGTTAAACCTTTTAGTTATATTATTTATTTATTTATTTATTAATTTACATGTATTCCTTTACTTTTACCATCTGTACACCACCTAAGATGTTTTCTAATTAATCATAATAGGCCATCGGCGAATTAATTATTAGAGAAGAAGATTTTTGAAGTTTTAGTCAATTTGACCCTTTTTGGCCCCATCCCTCAGGCCCCTGGGGGTGGGGACCATATAATTCACAATTTTGGTTGACCTTCAGCCATAGAAGCTTTCTGCCAAATTTCATTGAATTTGGTGTAGCGGTTTTTGAGAGGAAGTTGAAAATATAAATTGTTTACGGATGCACGACAGACGACGCAAGACGATGGACAAAAGGCGATTAGAAAAGGTCACTTGAGGCTTTTAAATATGCTATTTACAGATTTGCGGGAGGACATTCTTCAAAATTATGGCTAGTGGACCAGTGTTGAAAACTCCATTTAAGCAGTACAGTGGTAAACGTTAACATTACCGTCGATGGGAAATCATTTGGTTCCGTGGTTTCTATAGGGAGCTACCGGATATGACAGTTTATGGCATTCAGCATCCTTAGACACCAGATGATGGGACCCATCTGCATATTTTCGGCTGGGATTTTCATCATGGAGGTATTTCGCAGAATTTATAGAGGAAATTACATTCCGGGATTTTTATAATGCTATATAAAGCGTGTTTCGTAGTCCTGTGGTGTGTCTGGTTGTTCTGTTGTCACTAACCCGGTTCGATTTTTCTCCGTCCCCGGTCCCTGGCCATACACACTGTTTATACAATGTTAGATCTCCCTTGCCCAATTATGCTCCTGACCAAATTTTATCAAAATCCATTCCATGCTCTCAGGACAGGTAGAGATTTAAAGGATTTACCTTAATTTCCCCTTTTGGGCCTCGCCCCTCCGGTCCCAAGGGAGTCACACCCTCTGTTTATACTTCATTAGATCTCCTCTGCCCAATTATGCTCCAGACTTAATTTCATCAAAATTTGGTCAGGTGTGTGGGTCAGTAAGGATTTAAAGGATTTACCTCAATTTCCCCTTTTGGTCCCATTTAAAGGAATTATTGACAGACACCAGACGAGGGACGGAGGTTGGACGGAGGTTGAACGGAGGTGGGACGGAAGTGGGACGCTGTGCCATGGCATAAGCTCACTGGCCCTTCGGAAAGCGATAAGAATTAACTGACATAGCTACTGCATTAGATCCCTGGTGATGTTGTAGAATTACCTTTTTGTCTTCATTTTAAGATTGTTGTTTTGACAATTCTCACAAAAATATGTCATCCTCCCGGAGTCATCACCTTGGCGACACTTCACTACCTTGCCATTACACTGCAAGCATTTTCCTTTGCCATAGATCTTCAAAAATTTCCCAAGATTGGTTCCCTGTCTTCTACACTGAATAAGATGAGAGGAAATTATCTACAATGGGTTACATCGGGTAATCTGCTATCGTCAATCTATAGTAATAGTCCCATTTTACAAGGTCTCCAGGATATTACCCACACGGTTTAAAGTCCGTCCAGGATATTACCCACAAGGTTTAAAGTCCGTCCAGGATATTACCCACAAGGTTTAAAGTCCATCCAGGATATTACCCACAAGGTTTAAAGTCCATCCAGGATATTACCCACAAGGTTTAAAGTCCCTCCAGGATATTACCCACAATGTTTAAAGTCCGTCCAGGATATTACCCACAATGTTTAAAGTCCGTCCAGGATATTACCCACAAGGTTTAAAGTCCGTCCAGGATATTACCCACAATGTTTAAAGTCCGTCCAGGATATTACCCACAAGGTTTAAAGTCCGTCCAGGATATTACCCACAAGGTTTAAAGTCCGTCCAGGATATTACCCACAAGGTTTAAAGTCCGTCCAGGATATTACCCACAAGGTTTAAAGTCCGTCCAGGATATTACCCACAATGTTTAAAGTCCGTCCAGGATATTACCCACAAGACACAAAATTACCCAAAAGGTACGAAGTGTCTTAAAGATATAACCGACAAGGTCAAAGTTACCCACAAAGTACGAAGTCTATGTTTATAACCCTATATGTACCCATATACATGTCTATACCCCTAAGAGCTTACAGCATAGCTAGGGTATTGGGTATGTCCCATGCAACAGTGTCCCCAGATTGCTGATGCGTAAATCAAGCACAGGTGATATATAGGCACGGTAAAATGTAAACAAATTAGTTTAACTTCTTTATTCAAGTACAAATTGAGTTTAAGAGGAAGTGCTACATGTAACCTGGTTAGAATTAACATGATGTATATCCACCAAGGAAATGAAATAATTTCCAAACTAAAATACAACTTACCTTATTGATGAGTAATTGGTTCCAAATTCAAATTGATCATCGTTATTATTGCAAAAGTGTTCCAAAGTAATCGGTTACAGAACTGGATGACAGTCTACTCAAATTTCTAATAAAATATATGAATTATCTGTTGATGTCATATTACTTTTCTGTAGATATAGTTTTGAAATGTGAATGAAATATGTGAAACAATTGACATCTGTATTATGTATTCTAAGTAGGCAGGTTGACGAAATTTGTTAAGTTTAAAACAGAAAAAATTTCCCCCGGATCCCCAAGTTTTTAATTTTTTCCATATTTCAACCCTTTTAAAATTTTAAAAAAGGGAAAAAGAAAAACCCCGGGTTTGGGAAAAAAAGGAAAAGAGAAAAATTTAAGACCCCAAAAAAAAAAAGGAAAAAGGGGCGAAGGGGGGGGAAAAAAGGGATGGGGAAAAGGGAAGAGAGGGAAGGGGAGGGGGGGGGCCCCCCGGTTTTTGTTTGCCCCCTCCTTTTTATCTTTTGGGGGTCTCCCTGTCTTTTCCCCTCCTTTTTCCCCCCCCTTTTTTTTGTGGTCGCCCTGCCCCCCCGGGCCCCTCCCTTTTGGTCCATTTTCCCTTTCCTTTCTTTTCCCCCCTTTGTCTTGTCTTGTTCCCCCCTCCCCCGTGGTGTCTTTCCCCTTTTTCTTTTCTTTTCCTTTTTTTAAAAAATTTCCCCCCCCCCCTTTTCCCCGGTCCCCCCCCCCCCCTTTCCCCCTTTTTCCCCTTTTTCCCCTTTCTTTTTTTTTTTAATATTTGGGGTTGTTTGGGCCCTATATTTTACATTTTCTTGACGAGAAGTTCATTTTTAATTAATCCAATAGCAGAGTTGCAGGTCTAGGGGTTTAAAAAATTTTAAAGTCACAAAACCGTTCAAAGGGCTAACAAGAAATTATTACATTCAAAAAAGAAATGATATGCTCTTCAACGGGGTTGTCCAAAATTGGCTTTTTTTAAAATTAATAAATTTGAAATAAATAAATCTTTTGTTTGGGGTCTAGATCTTTTCCCCTTAATCTTGAAATCATATTTTTCTGTTTTTTTCCCTGCCCACCAATTTGATAAAAGGGGAACGTTTGTGTCTGGAAAATTTTAAAGAAAATTTTTTAAAGCCGATTCGTAACCCTTTGTCCGGTTTCTTTAAATCTAAATTTTTCCCATAGTTGGATGAAAGGGAAAGAAAGTTTAATTGTAAGATGTAAACTTTAAATTTTGGGGTTTTGAGTAATTTTTGGGGAAATTTCTAAGGTTATTTTTAAAATTTTTTTATACCTAAAGGGGGAAAGAAGGGTGGGGAAATTTGAGAATAATTTATTTTTAAATTTTTTAAAAAAAAAAAAAGCTCAATTTTCCCCCTAGAAAAAAGGGGTTCAAAACCCCTTTTCAGAATAATGACTGTCCCTAGTGTAAGGGGGTAATCCCGAAACCCCACACGGGGGCAGCTTTAGTTAAGGGGTTTTATTTTTGTCGGGTTTCCCCGGGAGACTCCACCCACCCCAAATACCTCACAACAATTTCTAAAAAGGGTATAATAAAAACGAATTTAATATTCAAATAAAAAAAAGGGGCGTTTTAATATATATTTAAGAAAAACCCCCAAAACAGGGAATTTTGTTTCGACCCCCCTTTTTTAAAAATACCATCAATATAAACTAGCCCCAATTTACTTTTTCCGCCCAATAAAACCCCCAAGTGCCTATGATTCTCTAAAAGTTCAAAACTAAATTATAAAATTTTTAATATAAATTACAAAACCTAGCCTCAAATTATGGATACAGTGCCCGGGTTTTTTGGAAGGAAATTAAATTTTAACAAACCATTTATTTCCCCAAATTTTTGAATGTGCTCTAAATCCGTTGTTGTTACAAATTAAACTTTTTGGGGGGGAGGATTTGAAAAAGAATGCCCGTGTCCCCTGCAAAAAATTTTTGAAAGATTTTTGTAGATTTGGGAAATGCCCTTTAAAAGTAAAAAAAATAAAAAAGGGACCAATTACGGGAACCTTGTGGAACGCCAGGGGTTATATTTTAAAAACCAAGTTTTTAGAGTCACCCCCCCAAACTTGTTTGTTTTCCTTTCACTTATGTAATTTAAAACCAAATTTTAAAAAGGGTTTGCCCCGCTAATACCATAATTTTTGCTATTTTCACCCCACCCCTTGTCCCACACACATAAAAGTTTTCGATATACCAGAAAACTAAAAAATGTAGGATTTCTTTTTTTCTAGTTTTTCCCAACATAAAGTGTAAATTTTTTCCCAAAAAAGTTGATAAACCTGCCCCGAAGGGCCGGGTTTAAAAACCAAAACTAAACATATTTTAAAATAAATTACATGTATCTACCAAGAAATTTTTAATATTTAAAAATTAAACTTTTAAAAAAAACTTTCCCAAACCGTACTGATTAGGGAAATTGGGCCTGTATTTGAAAAAAAAAATTTTTTTTTCCCCTTTTTAAAAAAAAGGGGGGAACCTAATCCCTTTTTCCACAATTTGGAAAACCCCCTCCTTTTTCCCAAGAAGCTCTTAAATAAAACTAAAAGGGAAACCCTAATTTGCTGTTTTTTTTTTTAACATTTTTGTGACTGATTGTATCTTCCCCCAACGCTTTATTTATATTCATATTTCAGTAGGGTCATTTAAATTTCACTCGTTTAAAATTTGTATTCAGAATAGTGGATCAGCCCCGAAATTTCAACTGTCGGTAAAATAAAAATTATTGTCGTAAATAGTAAAAATTTGGGAAAACAAGTAATCTTTAAAAAATATTAGCTTTATTCTCAAAACATTTCAATTTTAAACCGTTATATCCCCAATAGGTGGGAAAAAATTTTTCAAATCTTTAGGTTTTTTTTATTAATTTAGGGAAAAATTTTTTCCAAAAATTTCTGGGTTTAAAAACTTGAATATCTATCTAAGTACCATTTAAAAATCAACATAAAAAAGTTCTTTCTTTTTCTTTCTTCAGATTTTTTTACATGTTAAACTTGTTTCCGGAAGTTAGATAATTTTCTTTCTAACGGCCTGTTTTTAATAATTTCAACGTCTATTTCTTTTCCCCAATTTTCCCCTTACTAAAGTTGAGTAAAAACCAAAGGTTTTTTCATTTGATCTGATCGTCCCTTTCCCCGAGTGGGTATAAAATTCTCTGGCTATGTCAGGTATTAGTCAAAAAAGATTAACATACATCTGGTGAATTAGTATTCCCAAAAAAGTAAACCCGCCGTTTCGTCTAATTACTATTGAATAATCATAATTTGCATAAATTTACTGTAGCACCAAATCCCCCCTGCCCCTTACTTCCTTCTAAAATTTTCGTTCTAAGTCATTCAGCATTTGTCGTTTTAAAGGGTCAAAATTGTTTTTGGTTGGCGATAGTTTGGCGAAAAAATTTATTTTTTTCATAATGTTTTTTTTTTTCGCTTGAGCCATCTAAACTGTTCATTGTTTTTTAAACCTTTCCTTTATTGGGGTTTTGGGGGGGGATGACAAGGGGTAGTAATTTTTTTCTCCCCTTTTTGGTTTTAAAGGTTTTAATTTCCCCTTTATGGGGAATTTTCCCAGGGGCTTTCTTTTTTGCCATTGTTGATCAAGATTGGGGATATTTTTTGTTCCATAAAAAAACTTTCTTATTTCCCCAAGTCCTCTGCCCCCCCTTAGTCATCCTTTTTCTATAATTGTGAAATGCTAAGCAAAGGGAATATTTTCCCTTGGGGGGCCTTTCGGATGTAAAGAAGGGAAAATTCCCAAATACTGATGTTTTTCCGGGGATTTGTAATATTATCTTGTGAAAAAGTTCCCTTTTTTCTTGAAAAGCATTATTTTTTCCAAAAAAAGGGGGGAAGTCGTCTTCCCTTTTTTCCATGGGGGAATTGTTTTTTTCGGTTTGGATTTTCGTTTTAGCTTTTAAAAAAATTTTGAAAATCATCATCAATTTTTTCCAAAGTATGAAGCATCTTTAAAAATTCGTTTAAAAATTTTTTTCCATGAATATTTTTTGTCCCCATTCCCGGTACCTTTTTTTTGGTTGAAAACCCTTTTACTCACACTGGAAGGGGGTTTTTTCCTTAAAACTTTTCAAACGGTTTTCTTTTCTTTACCCCGAATTTTTTGAGATGGGCGGGTAATTTTTTTTTTTTTAGCCGGAATAAATACTGCTTCATAACCGGGGTCGGGGGGGGAATTTGGTAAAACAGGCTTACTACGTCGAATAAACGAACGTTTGTTTCCCCTCTTTGATGTTTTTTACCCTCGAAAAGGGTTTTTAAAGAAAAATTTTCAAAAAAGGTTCTTAGCGGGTTTTGGGGAAATCCCGGGACCGCCCAATTGGTCTCTTTTTTTGTTTTGGGCCAGAGGGTTTTAAATCATATTCCCTTTTTTTTGAGCCCCTTCGCTTTTTTGGATTTTTCCTTGATTTGTGGTTTTTAAAGGGAAAGGCCCAAAAAAATTTGACTTTTGCATTGGAAATTTCGTGGGGGTTAATCCTGCTCTTTTATCTGTTGTTGCTGTGGAAATTTTTTGTATGGGGTTTTCCCAAATTCTTTTTAAAAAACATACTCATTTTGTTTGAATCTATTTTTTTTGTAATTAACATGTCCCCAGAAGTTCTAAAAATTTTTGGTTTAAAAAATTTCTGGGTCCTTTATTATTTTTGCAAAAAACCCCCCTTTCCGCTTTTTTTTTTTTTATTTTTGAAGTATCCATTTGAAAATTTTACCCCACGGTCATTTGGGATCCCAAAAGACAGCCGTTTAAGGTTTTTGAAAAGATTTTTCCAAGCATTCACGTTTGTTTTGGGCGGGCCCGAATTTTTGACTTGTTTCGAACAAATGATTGATCTTGGTTTGGGTTTTCCCCTTTAAAAAAAACTCAAGCAACCCAAATTTTCTTTCAAACCTTAATACCTTGCCCCTAGTTCTGGTGGGGTTTCTTTTTTTGGATTTGGGAAAGGGGGATTTTTTTAAATCCTCGTTTTTTAAGAGTTTCAGTTCATAAATCTTAATTTTTTTTTGGGGAAGGAAAACATGTTTGGTTTAAATTTTTTTAGGAAAATCAAGGGGGTTTCCCCCATTTATTTTTCTTTAAAATTGAAAACTTTGGGGGTTGGTGGTCCCGTTCCTTAAAACTTTCCATAAAAAAAGGTCCTTTGGGGGGGTATCTGGAACATTTTTTTGTTTCTTCTGCCCGGGGGGGACGCCCAAATTTCGTTCCTCGTACCCCCCTGTTTTTTATAAATTCTTTGTCAAAAAACCCGGGGTTTTTTTTTTAAAAAATAAATTTGTTTTTGGGGGTTCTAAAAAACGCGGTACATAAAGGGTTTTGGGGTTTTTTTCCTAGACCCGGTACTATATAAGGGTTTTTTGGTTCAAAAGAAACGGGGGAAACATTAATGTGTTTTTTTCAAAAAAAACCGGGGTAAAATTATAAATGTTTTGGTTTTTTTCATAGAAACGCGGTAAAAATAAAAGGGGTTTTGGGTTTTGGGTTTCATAAACGGGGTACAAAAAAGGGGTTGTTTTTTTTCTTTAGAAACGGGGTACAATTAAAATTTTGGTTGTTTTTTTCCCAAGAAACGCGGTACATAATGTGTTTTTTTGTTCATAAAAACGGGGTAAAACCCAAAATAAATTTTTTGTTCAAAAAAAACGCGGTACATAAAAATGTTTTTTTTTTGTTCTAAAACCCCGGTTACAAATATAAATGTTTTTTTGTTTTTTTTGGGTTTTTTTTTCATAGAAACGGGTACAATAAATGTTTTTGTTTTTTTTCTTTTGGGGGCCGGGCCCCATAAAAAATGGGGGTTGTTTTGGCATTGAAAAATAAATGTTTTTTTTTTTCCCAAAGAAAAGGGGAAAACAAAAATAAAGGGTGGGGTTTATTTCATAAAAAGGGAAATTTTTATATAAAGGGTTTTGGTTTTTTTTTTAAAAAAACGCGGAACAAAAATTAAATTGTTGTTTTGGGGTTATAAAGGGGGTTCAAAAAAAAGTTTTTTTGGTTTTGTTAAGAAACGCGGTAAACATTAAATGGGGTTGTTTTGTTAATAAAAAGGGTAAAGGGGGTTTAACCCCTTTTTAAAAAGAATCAATTTGTGCCCCTTCAATATCCACGTCTTTTTAAATTTAAAAACGACATGAGGGGTTTGGGGGGGGGGCTTTTTTTCAAAACATTGGGGGGGGGTTTCCTATTTTAAAAAAACCAAACCAAAGGGGGCATTTTTTTAAAAAACCCCAAAACCAAGGGGGAAAAACTAGGGGAACAAACCGGGCAAACCTAAAAGGTTTCAATTTAACAACCAACCAAAAGGACAATTTATTTAAAAAAACCGATCCAAAGGGTTTAAATTTTTTTTAAAAAACCAAAACCCAAAAAGGGGGGGGGACATTTTTTTACAAACACAGCCCCAAAGGGTTTTTTTTTAAAAGGCCGGGGGGGGTTTTTGGGGGGTTTACAAAGGGGAAAAATGGCCAAAAACAAGAGGGGGGGCAAAAAGACAACACCCCGAAAAAAGACAAAACAACACCGGAACAAGGGGAACAAAGGGGAAACAACCAGGAAAAAAAAACACCAACTAAAAATTAAGGGGGAAAAGGGGGAAAAAACACGGGGGGAAACCAACAAAAAAAAGGGAAAAAACCCCAAAAATTGCCCAAACAAAAAGCCTGACAAAGGGCGCCCCGAGGGGGAGCACCGGGACAGGGGAACCCTAAAAAAGGGAGGCACACCGCGGGGGGCCCCGGGGGAGCAAGGGGTGGGTTTTTTTCGTTGAAAAAAAATTAAATAAAAAAAAGGATATCAAACCCGTTTCGTCAGAAATACCAAAAAAATTTTTCCACCTTGGCAATATTTTGATATTTTTTCCTCTTGCGGGCCCACTCTTAAAAAATACCCAAAATATTACCCCCAAATATAAAATTTTTGGTTTTACTAAGACACTGTTAAATCCTCTAAAACACCCCTCCCTAAAAAAATAAATACTTTATTTTCAATCTATTTATAAAAACTGGGTTTTTGGGTTTTTTTTGGGTTTGGGTTTTTTTTAAAAACGTCCTTTTAAACCAGCCGGGTTTTTTAAAAAGGACTCCCAGGTTTAGGGGTGGGGAAAACCCGGACCCGGAAAAAACCACCGGCCAAACGGCAGTACCTGAAAACTTTTCCCACGTATTTCCCGAACTCCAACCCAGAGGTGGGGGCAAAGTTTTTAAAAGTTCAGGACCCCTTTAAAACCACTGGGCCACCCCGGGGCCCCCTCTATAAAAACTAGGTCAAAAATTTTAAACAATTTTTTCCCGGGGGGAATAAGTAAAAATTTTTTTGGGGGGCGGGGGTATTTGTTTTTAAAAAACACGGGGACATCATAATTGGGGTTTCTCTTTTCCCTTACAAACACGGGGTTAAAATTAAATGTTTTAAGGTTTTTGTTATTTTTTTTTTTAAGGGGTCTTAATAACCTTTTTTTTTAAATTAAATTTTTTTTTAAAAATCTTCTTGCCCTAAAAATTTAAAACCAAAATCTTTATAAGAAAGAGTACATTGATCTAAAATTTTCTTTTTCAGAACGTTTTTGGTCACCTGACAGTCCCTTTTAAACCATGTCTATGATTTTTTTTGCTTCCTGCACTTCATGTTTCAAACCCCCAAACCCCATTAAAGTGCACACTTGACTTTATTTTTTTAAACCAAAACAAAAAAAAAACGGGTCGTCCATTTTTTCCGGGGGGGGTTCCCTTTTTTTAAAAAACTGTCCAAAAAGTACACCCCTTCCCCCGTATTTCCCAAAATGGAAAAAACCGTCCGCCCCCCCACAACAGAGATTCATTTATTTGTATTTAACATTTTATCTACTTTTGGCGGTACATTTAAAAAAATTAAATTTTCCCTTTAAAAAAACCCCTTAGTTTTGGGTTTAAATTTTTTTTTGGTGATTCATTTCTTTTTAAAAAACCCCTTAAAACATAGGGGACACAATTTTTTTTAAGGGGTCACTAATTGTTTTTGGAAACACTGGGTTTGTTTATGGAAAACCTAAGTTGTTAGGGATACAAAGTTTTTTTGGACACAAAGTTTTTTGGGTCCTAAGTTTTATGGACACAAATTTTTTGGGACACTAAGTTGTTAGGGGAACAGGTTTTTTTATGGCCAACTAAGTTGTTAGGGGCCAAAGTTTTTTAATGGCACTAATTTTTTTTATGGACCAAAGTTTTTGGCACTAATTTGTTAGGGGACACAAATTTTGGTTTTGGGCCCCAAAGTTTGTTAGGGGCCTAAGGTTTTTAGGACACAAGTTTTTAGGACACTAATTTGGGTTAAATGGAACAGGGGTTTTTTATGGGGCACTAATTTTGTTAGGACACTAATTTTTTAATGGATCCCTAATTTTTTATGGACCAAAGGTTTGTTTTGGCATTAAGTTGTTATGGTCTAAGTTTGTTAGGGGAACAAATTGTTAGGGAATTTTAAGTTGTTATCCCTCTAATTTTGTTATGCACCTACTTTGTTATGGATACTAATTTTTTTATGGACACTATTTTTTTTAGGGGCACAAGGGTTGTTATGGACGCTAATTTGGTTAAAGGGGCCCACTAAGTTTTGGGGACCAAATTTTTTGGGGGGGGAAACTAAGGTTTTTTTGGGCCCCAAAGGGTTGTTAGGGACACTAATTTTTTTAGGGGCCCACAAGTTGTTATGGGCACTAGTTGTTAGGGATCCCAAGTTGTTTACACTAATTGTTGGGGAAACCACAAATTTTGGGGACCAAAGTTGTTATGGGGGCACTAATTTTGTTAGGGACCTAAGTTGTGGGAAACGAAGTTGTTGTGGCCCCTAATTTTTTATGCATACTAAGTTGTTAGGGACACTAATTGTTATGGATACAAATTTTGGTTATGGACACAAAGTTTTTTAAATGGGCACTAAGTTTTTTAGGGAAACACTTTTTTTTTTATGGGCATTTAAGTTTTTTGGCCAAATTTTGTTAGGGGGCACAAATTGTTTGGACACTAAGTTTTTTAGGACACTAAGTTTTGGGCGGGAATTTTGTTTTTGGACACTAATTGTTTGCATCTAATTTTTATGGACACAAAGTTGTTAGGGATCAAATTTTTTTGGACACTAAGTTTTTTATGATCCTAAAGGGGTTATGGATACTAAGTTTTTTTGGATACTAATTTTTAAAGGGGGCACAAAATTTTTGTTTTTGGACACTAATTTTGTTATGGGCACAATTGTTAGGGGGGCCTAAGTTTTGGGGGGGCACTAAGTTGTTATGGAAAACAAAGTTTTTTTGGGGCACTAATTGTTATGGCCCACAAAAAATTTGGGTTTTTGGAAAAACTAATTTTGTTATGGGCACTAATTGTTATGGGCATAAGTTTTGGGGACACAAAGTTGTTTTTGGAAAACAAATTTTTAAATGGACACTAATTGTTTGGGGCACTAATTTTTAAGGATCTAAGGTTGTTTTTGGACACTAAGGTTTTAGGGAACATGTTGTTTGGAAAACTAATTTGTTAGGGGCCACTAAGTTTTTTTAGGGGCCCACTAAGTTGTTAGGGGGCCCTAAGTTGAATGTGCACAAAGTTGTTATGGGCACAAAAGTTGTTTTTGGATCTAAGTTTTTTGGGGACACAAATTTGTTGGGGGCAAAAAGTTGTTAGGGTTTACTAATTTTTTTATGGATAAAAAGTTTTAGGGATACAAAGTTTTAGGGCCACAAAGTTTTTTAAGGGCTATTTAATTTGTTAGGGGATTTTAAAGTTTTTTTTGGGTTTTTAAAGTTTAGCAACTAAGGGGTTTAGGGCCCCCAAAGGGTTTTTTTTTATGGAAAATTTTTTTGGTTGTGGCACAAATTTTTTTTTGGGATACAAAGGTTTTTTTAGGGATTTTAAAGTTGTTATGGATCCCTATTTTTATGGACCAAAGTTTTTTGGGACACAAAGGGTTTTTTAGGGACCAAGTTTTTTTGGAACTAATTTTTAAATTTGGACACTAAGTTTTTAGGGGGCAAATTTTTGTTATGGACACTAAGTTTTTATGGGCCCAAGTTTTTTATGGGGCCCAAGTTGTTTGGAAACTAATTTTGTTATGGATACAATTTGTTAGGGGCCACTAATTTTTAAGGACACAAAGTTTTTAGGACCTAATTTTTTTAGGGACACAAAGGGTTTTTTATGGATACTATTTGTAATGGCACTAATTTGTTTAGGGGCACTAATTTTTTTATGGACACTAATTTGTTATGGGGCAAAGTTTTTTGGGCCCACAAAGGGGTTTGGGGGCCTAAGTTGTTATGGACATAAGTTTTTAAAGGGACAAAATTGTTAGGGGGCACTAAGTTTTTTGGGGACACAAAGGGTTTTTATGGGTACTGTTGGGGGAAAACAAATTTTGTTAGGGGCAAAAGTTTTTTATGGCACTAAGTTTTTTAGGGGGTACTAAGTTGTTATGGAAAAACAAATTTTAGGGTAATAAGTTGTTATGGACACTAATTTTTTAAAGGGGGCACTAAGTTGTTAGGGACACTAAGTTTTTAAAGGGGAATACTAATTTGAAAAGGGGACCCAAATTTTTTTATGGGCACAATTTTGTTAGGGGAACACAAATTTTGTTAGGGACACTAATTTGTTTTTGGGCATAAGTTTTTGTGGACCTAATTTTTTTATGGATATAATTTTATGGACCAAATTTTTAGGGGAACACTAATTTTTGTGGGAAACGACGTTTTTAGGATCCAAAAGTTTTTTCCGGGGACACTAAGTTGTTTGGACACTAATTGTTAGGGACACAAATTTGTTGGGGGCACTAAGTTGTTAGGGACCTAAGTTTTTATGGATTTAATTTTTTATGGATACTAATTTTTTTGGGGGAAAAACAAAGTTGTTATGGCCACTAATTTTGTTAGGGGAAACAAGTTTTTATGGCCCCTAAGTTGTTAGGGGTCTAATTTTTGTTATGGAAAACTAATTATTTATGGATACAAATTTTTGGGGTTTTTCCCTAGGTTTGGTTTTTTTTTACAAAGTTTTGGGGGTTTACAAGTTTTTTGGCCCTAATTTTTATGGACCAAAGGGTTGTTTGGGGTCCTAATTTTTTTAGGGACACTAAGTTTTTGGACACTCATTGGGGTTTTGGACCAAGTTTTAGGGGCCTAAGTTGTTAGGACCCCAATTTTTATGGTACTAATTTTTTTCTGGACACAAATTTGGGTTAGGGGGCCCCTAATTTGTTAGGGGACCCCTAAGTTTTTTTGGGGGCCTAAGTTTTTAAAGGGTACAAAGGTTGTTATGGTTTTATTAAAGGGGTTTTTTTATGGAACAAAGTTTTGTTATGGACCAAAGTTTTTTTATGGAAAACAAAGGGGTTTTGGTTATGGGTCTAAGTTGTTTGGGCCCAAAGGGGTTTTTTTTTGGGGTCTGGGGGGGGGTTATGGACCTAAGTTTTAGGAAAATAAGTTTTATTGGCATTTAGTTTTTATGGATCAAAGTTTTTTTGGGGTACTAAAGTTTTTTTTGGGGAACGGGGGTTTTTATGGCCTAAGTTTGTTAGGGGGAACAAGTTGTTATGGACCTAATTTGTTTGGACACCCGTTGTAGGGACACTAATTTTTAATGGGCCCCAAGTTTTTTTGGACCAGTTTTTTGGGCCCCTAAGTTTTTTGGGCACTAAGTTGTTAGGACACTAATTGTTTTTGGGTTATGGACACAAAGTTGTTATTGTTATGGCCCACTAATTTTTTTAGGGGGACACTAAGTTGTTTGGGTTAGGGACCTAATTGGTTTTATTGTTAGGGGGACACTAATTTTTTATGGACACTAAGTTTTTAAATTGTTTCCCAAATTTTTTGGAGCACTGTTTTATGCACTAAGGGGGTTGTTAGGCACCAAATTTTTATGGGTCTAAATTGTTAATTTACCCATGGAAATCCCAAAAAAAAATGTTTGTGTTTTTAAATTCAGTATTTTCATTAGAAAACTGGACCGGGCCCAGTAGATTTGGTCATAATTTAAATAGTGGTGACTACTTGCCTAAAAGGTAAATATTTTCTCAAATTTTTCCCTTTTTTCTTATAAAAATTTTTAAGATCTTTTTTATTGGGGCCCCAAATTTTTTCCACATTTAAAAAAATTTAAAAAATTTGGGAAGTGAAAAAATCTCAAGGAACATTTTTCTGAGTTTTTTTTCCCCTGTCCGATGGGAACCCAAAATGAAAAGAAACAAAAAATTAAAGGGTGCCATCGTTTTAAAACATTAAAAAGTAACCAAAAAAATGTATCCCTCACTTGGAAATATTTCCCTTTTTTTTTGTCCCCCGCGAGAAACCCGGGAAAAAAACCAGCGCCCCTTGATTGTCCCCCTTTTTAAAAACACCCCTCATCCCAAACACTTTTTATTGTGTCCGGGCAAAAAAAATTTTTGCTGTCACCCTTTATTCCTTGTTTTATTTCCCCTAAAATTTTTTCCCGTCCCCTTTAAAAAAGGTTTTTCCCTCCCCGAGTTGGCCCAAATTTGATTTCCCTAAAAAACTTGCCCCTAAATGGGTTTCTGAACGGGGGGGCCCCGTTGATGAACAACCTGAAAAAAAACAGTTGTTTTAAAAACAGAACTTAAACTGACAAACCCGGGAAAAAACTTGGGGTATAAAGAGACTGGAATTAATATACAAAATAAGTGTTTTCCCAAAAATAAGATATTTTGAAAAGGGGTGAAGGGAATAAGGTAATGTTTTGGGGGGATTGGCCTTTAAGGTATTTCCCTAATGGGGGACGGGATTTTTGGGTACAGATTGGGTGGTGATTTGGATTTTGGTACGGGTTAGGGGTGACGGAATGAGGTACTGGTTTAGTGGTGACTAAAATTTATGTACAGGTTAGTGGGGAAACTAGATTGATGTACGGGAATTAGGGGGTGCGGGATATTTTGGTACGGGAAATAGGGGGTGACTTGATTTTAGGGTACGGGATTAGGGTGACTAATATTATGGCCCAAACAGTATTGTGGGACGGGATAGTTTGGGAAACCGACAGGGGTGACGGGATATGAGGTACAAAATTTTATTGGTGACTAATTTTAATGGTCAAATTAGTGGTGCCCCTAGTATTATGGTACACGATTAGTGGTAAACAAATTATTTTGGTACACTTTTAATTGGGACTAATTTAGGTACAAAATTAGGGGTGCGGGATTTTGGTACCAATTATTGGTAAACTGGATATAAAGGGTTATTTGGTTAGTGGTGACGGGAAAATGATGGAAAACGGGATTATGTTACTAGATATTATAGTAAAAACATTAGGGGTTGACGGGGAATTTTAGGTACGGAAATTTGGTAAATAGATATTTGGTACAGATTATTTGGTGACGGGATTTAGGGTACGGGATTAGTGGTGACTGATATTAGGGGTACAGGTTAGTGGTGACTAGATTTTTGGGGTACACGATTATGGTGACGGGGGTTTTTTAGGATGGTACACATTAGGGGGTACGGGTTGATGGTCCCTAGTTTTAGGGGTGACTGATATTATGGTAACAAACATTAGTGGTGACAAATTTTGGGTACCGTTGGGTGGTGACTGGATATTATGGTACCGATTAGTGGTAAACTGGATATTGGGGGTACTGGATTAGTGGTGCCTGGATTTAAAGATACTTGATTTGGTAACGGGTTTTAAAGATACCTGTTGGGGGTTGACTGGATATTAAAGATACTTGATTAATGGTGACGGGGATTTAAGAGACTTAAATTAATGGTGACTGGACATAAAGATCCCCATGTATTTGTTTAAATATTTACTGGATATTAAGATACTTAATTAGGGTGACTGGATTTAAAAACCTTAAATTAATGGTGATTTGGATAAAAGAACTTGTTAAGGTGACTGGTTTTAAGATATTTTAATTAAGGGTTGACTGGATTTTTAAAAACTTATTGAGGGTGACGGGTTTTAAGATACTTGATTATGGTGATTTTTATATTAAATACTTGATTAATGGTGATTTGGATATTAAGATACTTGATTGATGGTGACGGAAAATAAAGATACCTGATTAGTTTGTTTTTATTTTAAAGAACTTTTTAATGGTGACGGGATCATGGATCCCCAGTTTTGATTAATGTGACTGGATATTAAATTAACCTAAAGGTTCGTTATTGGCCTGGGTTTTAAAACCCTCTCCAGTTGATTTTTTCCCTGTCTGTCTTTTTGGGATGAAGGGGGTCCAGATTCCCACATTTCCTTTCTGGCCAGAAATTTGCTGAACCCCTGGCTTGGCTACCCACCCAAACAACTTCTTTGTTGGCAATTTTTTTAAAAAATTTAAATTTAAAACTATATTAAAATAAAACATCCCATAAACAGTAGCTTAAATTTTAAAAGTCCTATCATTCCTTTAAAAAAACATTCAATAGAAAAAAAAAATTTTTTAAAACCCTTTTAGTTATATTTTATTTATTTTTTTTTAAATTTTAAACTTTAAATTCCTTTATTTTTAAAACCATCGTCCACCCTAAGATTTTTTTTTCTTAACCCAAAATGGCCATGGGCCAATTAATTTTAGAGAAAAGATTTTTAAATTTTTGGGTAAATTTTTGCCCCTTTTTTGGCCCCATCCCTCGGGCCCTGGTGGGGACCATAAAATTCCAAAATTTTTTTGGTTTGACCTTCAGCCAAGAAGTTTTCTCCCAAATTTCATTGATTTGGGTTGTGGGGGGTTTTTTGAGGGGAAAGTTAAAAAAAATAAATTGTTTGGAGGGAAACCGACAGACGCCCAAAGACGATGGAAAAAAGGCGATTAAAAGGTCCCTTGAGGTTTTTAAAATATCCCTATTTACAAAATTTGCGGGAGGACATTCTTCAAAATTTGGCTAGTGGACCATTGTTGAAAACTCCATTTAAGCAAAAAATTGGTAAAACTTTAACTTCCCCGTCGTGGAAATCTTTTGGGTTTTCCGGGGTTTCTATAGGGAGCTACCGGTTTTGACATTTAGGGGCCTTCAGAAATCCTTAACACCAATGGGGGGCCCATCTGCATTTTTGGGCTGGGTTTTCCCATCATGGGGGTTTATTTTCGCAAATTTATGGAAAATTTTACATTCCGGGTTTTTTTAAAAATCTATAAAAAGCGTGTTTTACCCCTTGGTTTTTGGGTCTTTTTTTCCCGGGTTTGTCACAAACCCCCGGTTTTTTTTTTCTCCTTTCCCCGGCCCCCCTTCCAAAACCACTGTTTTTAAAAAGGTTAGATCCCCTTGCCCAATTATGCTCCTGCCCAAATTTTAAATAAAAACCCTTCCATGCCCCTCAGGACGGTAGGGGTTTTTAAAGGATTTACCTTAATTTTTCCCCCTTTTTGGGCCTCGCCCCTCCGCCCCAAAGGGAGTCAACACCCCTGTTTATCTTCATTAGATCTCCTTTTTCCCAAATTAAAGCTCCAGACTTAATTTTTCATAAAAATTTGGCCCGGGTTTTGTGTGGGTCGAAAGGTTTTAAAAAGGTTTTACCTAAATTTTCCCCTTTTGGTCCCTTTAAAAAGGAATTTTGACAGACCCCAGACGAGGGCGGGGTTTTGGACGGAGGTTGAGGGAAAGGTGGGAGGGAAAGTGGGACGCTGGGGCCATGGATAAGCTCACGGGCCCCTTTGGGAAAAGCGAAAAATTTAACTGACATGCAAAACTGCATTAGATCCCGGGTATGTTAAAATTTTTAACCTTTTTTGTCTTCTTTTTTAAGATTGTTTTTTTTGACTTTCCTCAAAAAAATATGTTCCCCCCTCCCGGTTTCATCCCCTTTGGGCGACATTTCCCAAAACCTTTTCCCATTAAAAACTGAAAACTTTTTCCCTTTTGCCTAGATTTTTCAAAAATTTCCCAAGATTGGGTTCCTTTTTCTACCTGAATAAGTAAAGGGGAAAATTATCTACGGGGTTACATCGGGAAATTTGCAAATCGTAAATCTATAGTAATAGCCCCTTTTTACAAGGTCCCCCCGGGGATTTTTCCCCCAAAACCGGGTTTAAAAGTCCGTCCAGGAATTACCAAAAGGGTTTTTAAACCCTCCAGGATTTACCCAAAAGGGTTTAAATTTCCTCCGGGATATTCCCACAAGGTTTAAAGCCCCTCCAGGTATTCCCCCCAAAAGGTTTTAAAGTCCCCCCAGGAATTCCCCAAAATTTTTAAAACCCGCCCAGGTACCCCCCCCAAAATTTTTTAAAGTCCGTCCAGGATATTACCCCCAAAAGGTTTAAATCCGCCCAGGATATTACCCACAATTTTTAAAAGGGCCCCGTCCGGGAAATATTCCCCAAAAGGTTTTAAAAGCCCGTCCGGAAAATTCCCCCCCACAAGGTTTAAAGTCCGTCCGGGAAATTTACCCCCCAATTTAAAAAGCCCTTTCCGGGATTTTAAACCCCCCAATTTTTAAAGCCCGCCGGAAAATTACCCAAAATTTTTAAAAAAGGTCCGTCCGGGATATTACCCCAAACAAAAATTTTCCAAAAAGGACGAAGTGTCTTAAAAAATAAACCGACGGGGCAAATTTAAACCCAAAAAGTACGAAGTCTATTTTTTATAACCCTATTGACCCATATCCATGTCATAACCCCAAAGAGCTTACAGCATAGCTGGGTTTTGGGTATGTCCCATGAAACAGGGGCCCCCAATTGCTGATGCGAAAATCAGCCAGGGAAATATAGGGCAGGGTAAAATGAAACAATATTTTTAACTTCTTTTTTCCAAGTCCAAATTGGGGTTAAGAGGAAGGGGCTACATGTAACCTGGTTAAAATTAAACATAAATTATACCCACCAAGGAATAAAAAATTTTCCCCCAAACTAAATCCCTTCCCTTATTTGATGAAAATTGGGTTCCAAATTAAATTGATCATCGTTTTTAATTTAAAAAGTGTTCCAAAAAAAATTTTTTTACAAACGGGATGACACTTCCCTCAAATTTCTTAAATATATAAATTTTTCCTGTTGATGTCATATTCTTTTTTGTAGATATGTTTTGAAATGTAAATAAAATATTGAAACAATTGACTCTGTATTATGTATTCAAATTTGGGGGCATTTGGACGAATTTGTTAAGTTTAAAACAAAATTATAAACCCCTCCCCCGGGATAAATAATTTTTAAAAAAATTACTTTTAAATCGGATCATTTGATGAAAATTTTAATCGCCATCCCCCATCACTCCCCAAACCTTCAGAAAAATCATGGAGAAATCTCTGGTCATCTTTACAAGGTGTGACACATGTTCTTCATTAAGTTCCTCGACCTTCCCAACCCCATTTTCTGTAACCACCTTAAAAAACCTTAAAATACAAAAAAAAAATTTACCTTTTAAAAAAGGCAAAATTTTTTTATCATTTCTCACTGAGATATAGCTTATTTAAATTTTCCCAAAATGAAACCCTAACTTAAAAGTTTTTCCCCGAATGAAAATAAATTTTCCAAAATTTTTATTCTATGAAATTTCCCCCAAAAAAAATGTAAAAAAAACCATCAAAATTGTTTTGAAAACCGAGTGCCGAATTTTTCCCAATGTCTTCGGCTTTTTGTTTTTTTGGCCCTCCTCATTCATGACTCAAGGTTACGGAGTTGCTGAAATGGCACCCCCCCGTACAGAGGGCATTGTAAAACCAGTAGAACCAGAAAATGCCCCTAAAATCCCGATTTTGGACATAAGAAGAGGGTAACCCAACCATCCTTTTTCATTTTTAAAACCCTTTTTAGAAAATTTAAAATTTTTGTAAAAAGGGACTCAATCAGGCCCCGCGGGATGTTTTGCACGATCCAAAAAATGGCTCATCTTCCTTTTTTTATAAAAATTTAAACCATAAAAAGAAAAATTGTTTTTTAGACATCAAAAAGGGGCCCTGGCCCTTTAAAAACCTTCCCCCTGGATTTAAAATTTTTTCAGAAAATTTAACCTGACATTTCCCTTGGGCCCTGACATAATCCCCAAAGGGGTCAGTCGGGGCCAACATTTTCTCCCATTAAGCTTCCCCCGGGTTGAAAATGTTAACAAATTTAGAATAAATTTTAAAAAACAATGAAAAAAATGATGGTAAAAAATGTGTTTTTCCCTTTATAACTATGAAAAGTTTATCCCCTCCCTGGAGCAAACTGAGACCCCAGGGCCAAGGGAAAATTTAAAAACTTATGGGAACCGCAACCCTTTGACCCTTCCATCTATAAAAATATTTAAAATTTTTACCCTTTTTTGGGGATTAAAAAAAAGATTTTTAGAATTTCGTTAATTTTACCCCTTTTTTTCCCCCCCCCCATCACCCCTGGGGGTCCAGTCAAGGGGCCAAAATGTCCAACCCCTCTAACTGTCCTCCCAAGCTGATAATGGGTTTCCCAAATTAGAAGAATTTAAACAGAAATGCAACAAATAATATCAAAAATTTTATTTTCCCCCCAAAATTTTTGGGGTTTTCCCTTTATAAACTATAGTAAAATTTTCCCCGCCATCCTCCCCAGGGGGAAACGGGGACCCCAGGGCAGGGGAAATTTACAAATTTTTGGGAAACATCTTTAAACCCTTCCATCTATAAGGTGTTTGATTCTACCATAAACAGAGTAGAAAAAAAAGATTTTTGAAATTTCAGTCAAAATTTTCCCTTTTTTGGGCCCCCCCCATTTGGGCCCCCGGGGTCAAAACCCGGGGGCCCCAAAATGTACATAAACCAAACAAAATGGCATCCCATGCCCGATAATTTGAACCAAGCTAGAAATTTTTTTTAAAAAAATTTCCCAAAAGAAAACCAACAATAAAATCAAAATTTGATTTCCCTATTAAAACCTATAAAAGTAAAGTTTTTCCCCCCCTCCCCAGGGGGGAAACGTGAGACCCCCGGGGCATGAAAATTTACAATTTTGGTAAAACCTTAAGACCCCCTTCCCTCTATGAAGGTGTTTTTTTTCCCTTAAACTGAGAGTAAAAGAAGATTTTTAGGTTTTTTTGTCAATTTTTACCCTTTTTTTGGGCCCCACCCCTCAGGCCCCTGGGGATGGGGACCCTATAAATTTACAATTTTGTTTACCTTTACCATAAACAACCCCGCCAAATTACATTGAATTTGGGTTTATTTGGTTTTTGGGGAAGAAGTTAAAAATTAAAATTTTTTAAAGGGGCGCACACGGATGATGGACCACACACCGCACCGGGAAAGACGGGCAAAAGGGGGGTTAAAAGGGCCCCCTTAGACTTTGCCCCAGTTTACCTAAAAAATTTTTTGATAAAGTGTCATTTTTTTCAAATCCTATACAAAAAAGCCTACGTTTACTTTTTAAAAGTTTTAACAGGAACCCCCAAAACCTTTTTCTCAAGGAATTGAAAACCTAAAATGGGTTTATTTGCCCTCAATTTTATTGTAAAAAATTTCCTTAGAACTGGGTTCATCCCAAATGGGCAAAAAATGCCGAAACAAATAGAATGACTGAAAAATATAAAAAACACTGACATTACAAAATAACACTGACATTACAAATAACAATTACAAATGCTTTCAATATAACAATTCCCTGAAAATTAAATAACACTGACTTAAAAAATAAACCGACCCTTACAAAAATAACAAAATCCCCTTACAAATTTCAATTAAAACCCCCCCATTACAATAAACACATATTCCCAAAATAACCTGACTTTCAATATAAAATACACTGACCTTCAATATAAAACTGACCTTACAATATAAAACTGACATTTCAATATAAACTGGAAATTCAAAATAACTATGCCCTGACATTACAATTAAAAAATTTTCAAATGACCCTTGGGAATATAACACGACATTAAAATATCCCCTTAAAAACTGACATTAAAAATTTAAAAACTGGGCATTTTTCAAATAACCAAATGAATTACAAATTTTAAAAAACACTATTATCAATATAACACGGGCATACAATAAAACTTTCCCCGACATTAAAAATACAAAAATTACACTGACACTAACCCTATAAACCTGACATTACAATTAAAAAACTGACTTACAATATAACAAAAAATTTCACTGCATTACAATTAACAGACATTACAATAAACTATACACGACTTATAAATAACACTGACTTACAATATAACAATTACAAAAGATATTTCAATATAAAAATAATACTCCATTCAATATAACCGGGCATTACCAAAAAATTAAAACTGACCTTAAAAAATTTTAAAAAAAAACTGACTTTAAAAATAAAAAATGACATTAAATAAACCAAAGATATTAACAATATAACACTGACTTACAAAAAACACTGACTTACAATATAAAACGACATTACAAAATTTTCCCTGACATTACAAAATAAAACTGATATTACAATATAAAAAACCCCGACTTACAATTAAAAAAAAACAATTCACTGATAATTCCAATTTCCCAAAAACCTCACCTTACAATATAAAAACTTACATTAAAAAATTTTAACCCATTAAAAAAATACACCCCCACAAATTTCAAAAAAAAACAATTAAACCTTACATTACAATTTAAACAATTAAAACTGACATTTACAATATAACAATTAAAAAAACAAATAACAATGACATTACCCAAAAAAAAACTGACATAAAAAATTAAAACTGGGGCATTTCAATATAACAAATAATAAACACTGAATTCCCAAAATAAAAAATAAAACTGAAAATTACAAATTAACCTGACATTAAAAAAAAATACACTGAAATTTCAATATAAAATGACATTTTCAATATAAAAAACTGAATTACAATAAAAACAATGACTTACAATTAAAAACCCCGACCTTTCAATTAACAATTTCATTACCAAAATAACAATGACATTACAAAATAAACTGAATTACAATATACCTGACATTACAATATAACACTGACATTCAATATAACAAGACCCTTTTCAATTTTAAAATTAAAATTTACATTTCAATATAACACTTAATTTACAATATAAAAAAACTGAAAATTACAATAAAATTGGGGGTTTTAACCCAAAAAACTGAATTTCCCAACAATGAAATTAATGGGGGGTTAAAATTCCCCTTTTTCCCCCCATTTTTCAAAAAAAAAATTAAACAAATTCCCAAAAAGGGTTTGTGGGTCCAAAACCGTTAATTTTTCCCTTTAATTTAAGAAAAATTGGGACTTCCCATTTTCCCTTTTTTAACAAATTTGGGGGGAAAAAGAATCCCCCAAGGGGGCTTTTTCCCCCAGGGAATGATTCTTTTAGGTTTTAAATTAAAAAATTGTTTTTCCAATTTTTTTATTTTTTAAAAATTTAAATTGGGACCAATCCCCCCAGACTTTTAAAAAGGAAACCATTATCTTTTGAAATTTTTGAAAAATTAACAAAAAAATGGCTGTTTGGGGGCCCGTTGTTTTTCCGCTTTGGGCCAAAAAATGCATACCGGAGCAAAGGGGGAACCTTTTTATAAATTTTAGAAAGTCCTTTAAAAAACTTTTAGAAAAAAGGGTAACAAACTTAATTGGCCAAAACCCCAAAAATGGCTGCCCCTCGGCCCCGTTTTTTTTCGATTGGCTCCAAAAGCAAAATGCAAAAACTGGCACCAAAGGGGAAAATTACAATAAAAATTTTAGCAAGATCCCTTAAAAACTTTTTCTCAAAATAGTGGGGAAAAAAATTCAATTTGTCAAAACCCAAGATGGCTCCCGTCGGCCAAAGTTGTTTTCAGTTGGGCTCAAACCAATCAAACTACACCAAGGGGAAATTAAAATAAAGGAAAATTTAAAAAATCATTCAACCTTTCCTCAAAAATATGATAACAAAATTCAAAATTTTCAAAATTTCCCAAAATTGGGGGTGCCTGTTTGGCCATGTTGTTTTTGGGTTGGGCTCAAAAAAGCAATAACATAAAAAGGGAACCCAAGGGGAAACCTTATTAAATTTAAAAGATCCCTTTTATTACTTTTTCAGAAAAAAAGGGTAACAAACTTCAAATTTTCAAAAACCAAGTGGCTGCCGTCGGCCAGGGTTTTTTTCCCCATTGGGCCCCCCAAAACGCAATATCCCTAACAATCCAAACCCAAAGGGGAACCCCATAAGAAATTTGGGAAAAATCCCCTTTAGTAACCCTTTTTAGAAATAGGGAAAAAAACTTTTAAAATTTTTCAAAACCCAAGGGGGGCCCTGCGGGGGCCTTTCCCAAAAGCCCCCCGAAATGATTGGGCCCCAAAAATTTTTAAAATTTTAATTTTTTGAAAATTGTAAAACTTCATTGTCAGGGCGGAGGGGGCCCGGGGAAAGGAAAGGGGTTTACCCGCCCAAAAACCCTTTTTATGTGGTTGGTTTTTAAAAGGGCCATGAAGAATATTTAATTCTACCTTATTTGGGTAGTAAAAAGAAGATTTTTAGAATTTCAGTTAATTTGACCCTTTTTTGCCCCGCCCATCAGCCCCTGGGGGTCAGTCAGGGCCAACATGTCCATACCATCTAACTGTCATCCCAAGCTGATAATGTTACCCAAGTTAGAATGAATTCAAACAGAAATGCAACAAATAATAGTCAAAATTGTGATTTCCTCAAAATTGTGATTTCCTTATATAAACTATAGTAAAGTTTACCGCCTCCCCAGGGGCAAACAGGAGACCCACAGGTCATGAAATTCACAATTTTGGTAAAGCATCTTAAGACCCTTCCATCTATGAAGAGTGTTTGATTCTACCATATCTGAGAGTAGAGAAGAAGATTTTTGAAATTTCAGTCAATTTGACCCTTTTTGGCCCCGCCCATCAGCCCCTGAGGGTCAACCGGGGCCAACATGTACATACCATCAAACTGTCATCCCATGCTGATAATTTGAACCAAGCTAGAATTAATTCCAATAGAAATCCAACAAATAATAGTCAAAAATGTGATTTCCCTATATAAACTATAAGAGTAAAGTTTACCCGCTCCCCAGGGGCAAACGTGAGACCCCAGGGACATGAAATTCACAATTTTGGTAAAGCCTTAAGACCCTTCCATCTATGAAGAGTGTTTGATTCCACCTTATCTGAGAGTAGAGAAGAAGATTTTTGAAGTTTTAGTCAATTTGACCCTTTTTGGCCCCACCCCTCAGGCCCCTGGGGGATGGGGACCATATAATTCACAATTTTAGTTGACCTTTAGCCATAGAAGCACCCTGCCAAATTACATTGAATTTGGTTCAGTGGTTTTGGAGAAGAAGTTGAAAATGTAAATTGTTTACGGACGCACGACGGATGATGGACGACACACACCGCACGACGCACGACGGACAAAAGGCGATTAGAATAGGTCACTTGAGACTTTGTCTCAGGTGACCTAAAAATTTGTTGATAATGTGTCATTTTATTCACAAATCAATATACAAATAAGCATACGTTGACTTTTAAACCGTTGAACAGGTGAACCCACACCTTTTCTCAAGGAATTGAATCCTAAAGTGTTATATGTGCCATCAGATTTCATGTGTAAAATAGTACCTTAGAATCTGGCTTCACTCCACTGTCAAATAATGCCTGAAACAAATAGAATGACATGACAATATGAAAATACACTGACATTACAATATAACACTGACATTACAATATAACAATTACACTGACATTACAATATAACAATTACACTGACATTACAATATAACACTGACATTACAATATAACACTGACATTACAATATAACAATACACTGACATTACAATATAACACTGACATTACAATATAACACTGATATTACAATATAACACTGACATTACAATATAACAATACACTGACATTACAATATAACACTGACATTACAATATAACACTGACATTACAATATAACACTGATATTACAATATAACTATGCACTGACATTACAATATAACAATTACACTGACATTGCAATATAACACTGACATTACAATATAACAATTACACTGACATTACAATATAACACTGACATTACAATATAACACTGACATTACAATATAACAATACACTGATATTACAATATAACACTGACATTACAATAAAACAATTACACTGACATTACAATACAACAATTACACTGACACTACAATATAACACTGACATTACAATATAACACTGACATTACAATATAACAATTACACTGACATTACAATATAACACTGACATTACAATATAACTATACACTGACATTATAATATAACACTGACATTACAATATAACAATTACACTGATATTACAATATAACAATAATACTCACATTACAATATAACACTGACATTACAATATAACTATACACTGACATTACAATATAACAATTACACTGACATTACAATATAACAATGACATTACAATATAACAATGATATTACAATATAACACTGACATTACAATATAACACTGACATTACAATATAACACTGACATTACAATATAACACTGACATTACAATATAACACTGATATTACAATATAACACTGACATTACAATATAACAATTACACTGATATTACAATATAACAATAACACTCACATTACAATATAACACTGACATTACAATATAACTATACACTGACATTACAATATAACAATTACACTGACATTACAATATAACAATTACACTGACATTACAATATAACAATGACATTACAATATAACAATGACATTACAATATAACACTGACATTACAATATAACACTGACATTACAATATAACAATATAACACTGACATTACAATATAACAATAACACTGACATTACAATATAACACTGACATTACAATATAACACTGACAATACAATATAACACTGACATTACAATATAACAATACACTGATATTACAATATAACACTGACATTACAATATAACACTGACATTACAATATAACAATACACTGATATTACAATATAACACTGACATTACAATATAACACTGACATTACAATATAACACTGACATTACAATATAACACTGACATTACAATATAACAATGACATTACAATATAACAATGACATTACAATATAACACTGATATTACAATATAACACTGACATTACAATATAACACTGACATTACAATATAACACTGACATTACAATGTAACAATTACACTGACATTACAATATAACAATTACACTGACATTACAATATAACAATTACACTGACATTACAATAAAGAATGGAGTGTTGTAAGGGGCAATAACTCTGTTATTGTTCCTTGCGGAACGTAATGAAAGTATGGGCTAATTCGCCCATTTTGCCGGCTATTTTAGCGATTTGAGGGTGGAAACAAGAGATCCCAGAGGGATCTTGGCGCCCACCATTGAATGATCTTTATAGGTTCTATGTCAGATTGATCTTCTCTCTACTTTTCCCTTTATTTTACTAATCTGTGCAAATTGAGACATCCCTCCAGTACTTTTCAAACAAGGGAATCCTAGTTATATAAGAAATTTGAGATTTAACGATAATGGCTGTTTGTTTGCCAGATTGTTTTCAGGACAGACTGGTCCAAAAATGCAATACAAGGGACCAAGGGGAACCTACTTATGAAATTTGAGAAAGATCCATTCAGTACTTTGAGAAATAGAGATAACAAACTTCAATTGTCAAAATCCAAGATGGCTGCCTGTCAGCCATGTTGTTTTCTGATTGGTCTCAAAACGCAATATGCATAACTAGGCACAAAGGGAAACTTACATATGAAATTTGAGAAAGATCCCTTAAATACTTTCTCAGAAATAGTGATAACAAACTTCAATTGTCAAAATCCAAGATGGCTGCCCGTCGGCCATGTTGTTTTCAGATTGGACTCAAAACGCAATATGCATAACTAGGCACCAAGGGAAACTTACATATGAAATTTGAGAAAGATCCCTTCAGCACTTTCTCAGAAATAGTGATAACAAACTTCAATTGTCAAAATCCAAGATGGCTGCCTGTCGGCCATGTTGTTTTCAGATTGGTCTCAAAACGCAATATGCATAACTAGGCACCAATGGAAACCTATATATGAAATTTCAGAAAGATCTATTCATTACTTTCTCAGAAATAGTGATAACAAACTTCAATTGTCAAAATCCAAGATGGCTGCCTGTCGGCCATGTTGTTTTCGGATTGGTCTCAAAACGCAATATACATAACAATGCACCAAGGGAAACCTACATATGAAATTTGAGAAAGATCCCTTCAGTACTTTCTCAGAAATAGCGATAACAAACTTCAATTGTCAAAATCCAAGATGGCTGCCTGTCGGCCATGTTGTTTTCCGATTGGTCTCAAAACGCAATATGCATAACTAGGCACCAAGGGAAACCCACATAAGAAATTTGAGAAAGATCCCTTCAGTACTTTCTGAGAAATAGTGATAACAAACTTCAATTGTCAGACGGACGGAGGGAGGGACGACGGACCACGGACGCAGGGCGATTCGAATAGCCCACCATCTGATGATGGTGGGCTAAAAATGGCACATACAATTTTAATGGTTTTTTGAACCATTGTAAAACTCGACTCGATCTAGGTCTGGATGTGTCTGGTATTCCTGTGGAAATTGTTATTTTTGAGATATTTTGGGTCAAACATGCCATAATCGACATTTTGACTAAGAGGTTCTGTTTAAACAGCCCTCAAAATTCAAAAAAAAATTCAGAAAAATATATAATGCATATAATGTAAATAGATAAATGATTCCTGAAGAAAACGGTCTGTTTAGTTTTTCGATATCTTCAAAAGAACGGTCACAAAATTGTTTTGAAAATGGATTATTTTACCGTCAGGACCAGGACTTTTTAATATTATATCATACTAAAGGTGACATTGGAGGTTATAGCTCTTCTACTATGACCAAATTTGTTAAAACAATTTAAAACTTGCTAAACATCTAATTTGTCATTTGGGATGAATAAATAAGGTTGATGATTCACTCATATCTGGTCATGATATTAGATTGATTATAATGTAATGATTGATTATAATGTAGTGATAATTGAATAATACTTTTTTATAACAAACCCAAAATAACTGATTGGATATCGCACAATCCCTACAGACTTAATCCAGGTTTATTTTACCTGCTCTGTTAACCAGTGACATTTTCAAAACTTTGATGGTATGTCATCACTATTCATCGATTAGAATACTGCAAATGCATTTGTTCCTGAGCTGAACTTAGGTTGGTTTGTTTGCTGGTTTTATCACCACACATATGGTTCAGTCATGCAGGATCATTTTGAGGCTGGGTCTTCTTGTAGTAGTCAATGAACAACATACTAAAGGCCCTGATTTTGACATCTTATGATATGCATGACATTTCTTGATCTTTGATGGCATATGTCACTATTTATCGGTTAGAATACTGCGAGTACATCTGTTACTAAGCTGAACTTATAAGGTTTGTTTGTTTGCTTGTTTTATCACCACGTGTATATGGTTCAGTCAGGATCATTTTGAGGCTGGGTCTCCTTGTAGTAGTTGGTGACTACCTCATAGAAAAACACACAAGAAGCCCTGATCTAATGCTTGGATAGGTGCCAATTGATGTCTCATAATCAATTAAAGTGTCATATTCCAGAAAACTGTAGAATTGTGAGAACCCGAAAACCTTCAATTTCCTCGCACCAGTATTAATTTTTAAAATGTAATTGAGGGTTTTAAATGTCGCGCGATTGAATTAAGTGCAAGTAAGGAAATTAAGTGCAAGTGAAGGTAGTAATGCTAAAGGAAGGGAATTTATTTATTTGTATCCGCCTTTTGTGCTCAAACAGAGTTATCTCCCCTCACTACACTTCATTCCTTCTGTGACACTCCTTTAGGTGTCACCCCATCACCACTAATAACATGAATTAGACAATTTCTATCTGTCATGATATTATAGTCTTTATCAAAATAACATGAATTAGACGATTTCTATCTGTCATAATATTATAGTCTTTATTAAAATAACATGAATTAGACAAGTTCTATCTGTCATACGGTTAACTAACCTCATTCTTGATAATGTTTCCGACCCCAGGAAGGACAGTTTGGTCGAGGAGAACATCACACACCTGTCTCCCTGTTTGTGACATAAACAGAGTCACAACACGTCTGTGGTTAAATACAGGTGAACAGATGTCTAACTCATTCAGGTTGTCATATTTCTGTTTACAGGACTCGGACGATCTGTAAAAATTAACTCAGAATTAGTGGATAAGTCGCCTGCACCACTTAATCGAAAGAGTGTCATTTTGAAAAATTCATGGTCACCATATGAAAAGCATCACCGGTTGGTTAATTAGTTGATGGTAGCAATGCCCAACCATTTTTTGTTTATATATTCAAGAAGTAATTTTGAGTACTTTTATTGAAGAGTATCACCGCCTGATTGCAAAACAATAATCAGAACAAGTTTATCATCAAAATTGAGTTTTTAGTGAATTTTTTAAATATGGAAATTTTGATCTTCAAACCACCATTTCTCCAAAAAATTAATAAAAAGCGAACATAGCTATTACTATGAAAATACTTATGATTCAGATAAGGGCTTTTAACCATAATTTAAATAACATCATATTATAATATAAAACTCAACAAATTCATGCAAAACATTTCCACAGGCACAGGTTTTGAAGATATGACTATTTTACAAAGTTGTCTCCCCTGACAAAAATTGTCCATATCATAGGAAACACCTAATTAGAATATGATAGTCTTAAGTTAATATGACGAAATAATCGGCAGATTATAAAAGAAGGATGCCAGATATATTATGAACAAGGGGTGATCCTGTGCCACTATTATTAAAATGTTGTGAAAAAAATATTTTTAAATACAATTATATTTTGAAATATAACATGCTAAGTGGAAACCACTCTAAATTTCAGCCCAGAGACTTTCACGATTAACTGTCAATCAACTTGGTGACATTTTTGATGAAATAAGCTCTAATCTAGATAAAGTTAATGACTAACTTTTTTGTTTTCTGTGACATTAGTTAGGCATTTGCTATAACCATTTTCAACTCCTTTTTAATTCTAATAAAACAGTAGCAATAACATTCACTCATAAACAAACAAATCCTCATCTTTAATAATCATCAAATAACACAGCAGGACTGTCAAACATTTAGGTTTAACTTTTAACAAGGGCCCAATGGGCCCAAATCACTCACCTGCAATGCAGTGATCTTTTCATATATGGATCCTGCAGTTATTTGAAAGCATGCTACATGACCAATATAATGTCTCTCGGCACTTAAGCTATTCACTAAAAGTCATTTAAAGATTTAAGCATACTTGATCGACGTGACCTTGAATGTGAGTCAGGGTCATTCATTTGAACAAAGTTGGTAGCCCTTCACCCCAGCATGCTACAGACCAAATATCAACTCCCTTGGACGCTTGGTTATTGAGAGGAAGTCGCTTAAAGATTTTAGCCTTTTTGACTGCTGTGACCTTGAATGAAGGGCAAGGTCATTCATTTCAACAAACTTGAGAGCCCTTTACCCCAGCATGCTACAGGCCAAAAATTAGGTCTCTGGGACTCTTGGTTATTGAGGAGAAGTCATTTAAAGATTTTAGCCTTTTTGACTGCTGTGACCTTGAATGAAGGGCAAGGTCATTCATTTCAACAAACTTGAGAGCCCTTTACCCCAGCATGCTACAGGCCAAAAATTAGGTCTCTGGGACTCTTGGTTATTGAGGAGAAGTCATTTAAAGATTTTAGCCTTTTTGACTCCTGTGACCTTGAATGAAGGTCAAGGCCATTCATTTGAACAAACTTGGTAGCCCTTTACCCTAGCATTCTACAGACCCAATATCAACTCCCTGGGACTCTTGGTTATTGAAAAGAAGTTGTTTAAAGATTTTAACCCTTTTGACTCCTGTGACCTTGAATGAAGGTCAAGGTCATTTATTTGAACAAACTTGGTAGCCCTTCACCCCAGCATGCTACAGACCCAATATCAACTCCCTGGGACTCTTGGTTATTCAGAAGAAGTTGTTTAAAATTTTAGCCTTTTTGACTCCTGTGACCTTGAATGAAGGTCAAGGCCATTCATTTGAACAAACTTGGGAGCCCTTCACCCCAGCATGTTACAGGCCAAATATTAGGTCTCTTGGACTCTTGGTTATTGAGAAGAAGCCGTTTAAAGATTTTAGCCCTTTTGACTCCTGTGACCTTGAATGAAGGCCAAGGTCATTCATTTGAACAAAGTTGGTAGCCCTTCACCCCAGCCTGCTACAGGCCAAATATTAGGTCTCTGGGACTCTTGGTTATTGACAAGAAGTCGTTTAAAGATTTTAGCCTTTTTGACTCCTGTGACCTTGAATGAAGGTCAAGGTCATTCATTTGAACAAACTTGGTAGCCCTTCACCCCAGCATGCTACAGACCCAATATCAACTCCCTGGGACTCTTGGTTATTGAGAAGAAGTTGTTTAAAGATTTTAGCCTTTTTGACTCCTGTGACCTTGAATGAAGGTCAAGGTCATTCATTTGAACAAACTTGGTAGCCCTTAACCCCAGCATGCTACAGACCCAATATCAACTCCCTGGGACTCTTGGTTATTGAGAAGAAGTCGTTTAAATATTTTAGCCTTTTTGACTCCTGTGACCTTGAATGAAGGTCAAGGTCATTCATTTGAACAAACTTGGTAGCCCTTCATCCCCAGCATGCTACAGACCCAATATCAACTCCCTGGGACTCTTGGTTATTTAGAAGAAGTTGTTTAAAGATTTTTAAGCATATTTGACCCCTGTGACCTTGAATGATAGTCAAGGTCATTCATTTGAACAAACTTGGTAGCCCTTCACCCCAGCATGCTACAGACCCAATATCAACTCCCTGGGACTCTTGGTTATTGAGTAGAAGTCGTTTAAAGATTTTAGCCTTTTTGACCCCTGTGACCTTGAATGAAGGTCAACTTTATTCATTTGAACAAACTTGGTAGCCCTTCACCCCAGCATGCTACAGGCCCAATATTAGGTCTCTGGGCCTTTTGGTTATTGAGAAGAAGTTGCTTGAATGGAAAAGTTGACGCCGGACGGACGACGGACGCCGTGCCACGGCATAAGCTCACTTGCCCTTCGGGCAGGTGAGCTAATAAAAAGGGTACCTGGTCTGATCATATATCACATATTTATGAGCCATAAGGATTACAACTAAGAAGACGACAAATCACCATGTACTTTATTCAGAAGAAGATAAGAATCCGAACAAAGAAATCATTATCACCAACTTACAATTGTGTATAAAATCATTAATATGTACCTACATATCTCTATGATAGCATCAAACCATTCATAAATACAAATGATTTTAGAAATGAAAGAATCCTAAATATTCCTCCTACTAGAACTATAACAATTATTTCTAGCTATAAATCTGAACTAAAAACAGTATTTCCAACTATATGTCACAATATTTTCGTATAATCTACAGGAAAGGATATATAATATTAAACCTAGTCTGTAAAGTTTAATAATTTTCTATGTGTTTGTAAGAATACTTTGTCTAATTATATTTGTTGTGTTGACAATAAAATATTTTGAAACAAAAGGACAAAATATTTTGCTTTTATGTGTCTTTCGTCTTGGAAAATCCAAGTGAAATTCATCCATTCAAGTTGCTTGAATCTGATGAATTTTTCAGTGCATCTAAACAAATCAAAAGATGGATCTGTAGTCTATGTCCAAGGAAATATATTTAACCATATGCATGATATGGCATATTGCTACTATAATACATTGGCATTTTCATGCACATAAAATAAATGTTATTTGAAAAACATGGAACAAGAGACATGGCCTTAACTTGGGTTTGAATAGGTGTCCCTGGTGAGTGGGACAGGACCCGTGATTAATTCGTGACACTCCAGAACTTAGCAGAACTTGCAGAAGTTACACTCACTTTGACTCAGTTTACACGATAGGCCTAAATGGGTAGATTTACATACCTTATCTTCATATAAAGTCAAAGCTCAAGTTGATGACATCAACTTTATTTGAAATGATATTAAACAGAACTTTAAATTGAACAAATAACGAGAAGATAGTTTATGTACAATATTTAATCATATTCATATCATCACATATAAATCTAATACACATAATACTATTACACTCCATACATACATCCAGTTATCTATCTATAATCATCATACTACATAAAAACAAAAACATGTTTGGCATATATGGGGTAGACTCAGCCTAACACTTTTGGTGGTACTGTTCCCTCTCTTGGTTTAGGCAGTAAATTGTGTAGCTGTGTAAACAAAGTTTCACAGATTACTACCAATTGTATAGCAGACTATACTGTGGCTGTGCGGACTGGCGGCGACAGATTACCACAGTACTGCAATATGGTTGACAGATTACATTGTAGCTGTGCAGGTTTCCCATGCGACAGATTACTACAATATTACGTCCAAATGCAAATATATGATCCGTAGCTGTACAAACTTGTTGTGACAGATTACTACGTTTATAGTATTGCAAACCTAATCCAGAGGAGGAATAACACCTTAGCCTGAAATTATCATTATATAATTAGTCCCTACCCCTTCTACTCAGACTGGCAGGCACATTGGGACCAGATGTAGGCAGGGTAGCTATGAGACATACAGCTTATAAAATGCCTCCAATATCAAATTATAAATAATATACGAGTATTTTTGGTAAAGTTTTTATGAGGAATAGCCATCCCTCTTAGTATCCGAATGAAAACAAGGCCATAACTCAGATATGTCATGTAAATGATAGAGCTGAGTACCCAAAGAACTAAAAACAAGCAATATCAACGCCAATATATATCACATTTTGACTCTGTTTATATTAACTATTTAAAATGAATATTACTTAGCATTGTGATATGTTTTTTGATGGATGAACTCGCATTAATAAGGAAATGAGCACTTTGTAAAAATTTGATAAAGCTGGCACGTTTTACCTACCCACCATTTCCTCAGTATTGTAGATAGTAAATCATCGAGGGTTATCGAATGAATCTTACCCACCATCCATTGATTTACTGTGTGCATGTACGATAAAATCACCATACTTCCAAAGACCTATTTCGTAACATAATTTTCTTCAATCCTCAATTTCCAATAGAAGTTATCTCCCCTTTGCTTGGTCATCGCTATTGATGGATTTTAATGTCCATACAACATCTGAGGCAATAGGTGTGTATATATTTGTACACTTGTATAGTTGTATAAATACATAATCCGTAATACATCATACATAATACATGTCCCCTACCACAACACATTGTCTAGTCATGATACAATACATGTCCCCTACCACAACACATTGTCTAGTCATGATACAATACATGTCCCCTACCACAATACATTGTCTAGTCATGATACAATACATGTCCCCTACCACAACACATTGTCTAGTCATGATACATGTCCCCTACCACAACATATTGTCTAGTCATCATACAATACATGTCCCCTACCACAACACATTGTCTAGTCATGATACATGTCCCCTACCACAACACATTGTCTAGTCATGATACAGTACATGTCCCCTACCACAACACATTGTCTAGTCATGATACATGTCCCCTACCACAACACATTGTCTAGTCATGATACAATACATGTCCCCTACCACAACACATTGTCTAGTCATGATACAATACATGTCCCCTACCACAACACATTGTCTAGTCATGATACATGTCCCCTACCACAACACATTGTCTAGTCATGATACAATACATGTCCCCTACCACAATACATTGTCTAGTCATGATACAATACATGTCCCCTACCACAACACATTGTCTAGTCATGATACATGTCCCCTACCACAACACATTGTCTAGTCATGATACAGTACATGTCCCCTACCACAACACATTGTCTAGTCATGATACAATACATGTCCCCTACCACAACACATTGTCTAGTCATGATACAATACATGTCCCCTACCACAACACATTGTCTAGTCATGATACATGTCCCCTACCACAACACATTGTCTAGTCATGATACAATACATGTCCCCTACCACAACACATTGTCTAGTCATGATACAATACATGTCCCCTACCACAACACATTGTCTAGTCATGATACATGTCCCCTACCACAACACATTGTCTAGTCATGATACAATACATGTCCCCTACCACAATACATTGTCTAGTCATGATACAATACATGTCCCCTACCACAACACATTGTCTAGTCATGATACATGTCCCCTACCACAACACATTGTCTAGTCATGATACATGTCCCCTACCACAACACATTGTCTATAGTCATGATACAAAACATGTCCCCTACCACAACACATTGTCTAGTCATGATACAATACATGTCCCCTACCACAACACATTGTCTAGTCATGATACAATACATGTCCCCTACCACAACACATTGCCTAGTCATGATACAATACATGTCCCCTACCACAACACATTGCCTAGTCATGATACAATACATGTCCCCTACCACAACACATTGTCTAGTCATGATACATGTCCCCTACCACAACACATTGTCTATAGTCATGATACAAAACATGTCCCCTACCACAACACATTGTCTAGTCATGATACAATACATGTCCCCTACCACAACACATTGTCTAGTCATGATACAATACATGTCCCCTACCACAACACATTGCCTAGTCATGATACAATACATGTCCCCTACCACAACACATTGCCTAGTCATGATACAATACATGTCCCCTACCACAACACATTGTCTAGTCATGATACATGTCCCCTACCACAACACATTGTCTAGTCATGATACATGTCCCCTACCACAACACATTGTCTATAGTCATGATACAAAACATGTCCCCTACCACAACACATTGTCTAGTCATCATACAATACATGTCCCCTACCACAACACATTGTCTAGTCATGATACAATACATGTCCCCTACCACAACACATTGTCTAGTCATGATACAATACATGTCCCCTACCACAACACATTGTCTAGTCATGATACATGTCCCCTACCACAACACATTGTCTAGTCATGATACAATACATGTCCCCTACCACATTGTCTAGTCATGATACATGTCCCCTACCACAACACATTGTCTAGTCATGATACAGTACAAGTCCCCTACCACAACACATTGTCTAGTCATGATACATGTCCCCTACCACAAAACATTGTCTAGTCATGATACAATACATGTCCCCTACCACAACACATTGTCTAGTCATGATACATGTCCTCTACCACAACACATTGTCTAGTCATGATACAATACATGTCCCCTACCACAACACATTGTCTAGTCATGATACATGTCCTCTACCACAACACATTGTTTAGTCATGATACAATACATGTCCCCTACCACATTGTCTAGTCATGATACAATATATGTCCTCTACCACAACACATTGTCTAGTCATGATACAGTACATGTCCTATACCACAACACATTGTCTAGTCATGATACAATACATGTCCTATACCACATTGTCTAGTCATGATACATGTCCCCTACCACAACACATTGTCTAGTCATGATACAATAAATGTCCCCTACCACAACACATTGTCTAGTCATGATACAATACATGTCCCCTACCACAACACATTGTCTAGTCATGATACAATACATGTCCTCTACCACAACACATTGTCTAGTCATGATACATGTCCCCTACCACAACACATTGTCTAGTCATGATACAATACATGTCCCCTACCACAACACATTGTCTAGTCATGATACAATACATGTCCCCTACCACAACACATTGTCTAGTCATGATACAATACATGTCCTCTACCACAACACATTGTCTAGTCATGATACAATACATGTCCCCTACCACAACATATTGTCTAGTCATCATACAATACATGTCCCCTACCACAACACATTGTCTAGTCATCATACAATACATGTCCCCTACCACAACACATTGTCTAGTCATCATACAATACATGTCCCCTACCACAACACATTGTCTAGTCATCATACAATACATGTCCCCTACCACAACACATTGTCTAGTCATGATACAATACATGTCCCCTAACACAACACATTGTCTAGTCATGATACAATACATGTCCCCTAACACAACACATTGTCTAGTCATGATACAATACATGTCCCCTACCACAACACATTGTCTAGTCATGATACAATACATGTCCCCTACCACAACACATTGTCTAGTCATGATACAGTACATGTCCCCTACCACAACACATGATAATTGTTTTGCGTTAGATGACTGACCTGATATCCACGGATGCCTTGTGAAACGTTAATTTATCTTTAGAAAAGTCCATTTCAAACGTGGGAGCTTCAGCTTGACTCCCACCATCATGGTCGAGCTTCTTATGATTAATGAGGAAAGATCCGGCCATCAAAAAGTGTACCCTGTAAAGTATAATCAAGGATTGTACCTCATTTCGACTGCGTATACGGCAGTGTTGCTGCAGTTGGCAACGAATATTTCCTATGGTAAGCGCATTAGCGCTTCATAGAATATGTTGTCAACTGTGAATCAATGTTAATTATAAGACACCAGTTTTGTTAACAAAATTAAAAGAAACAACTCAACATTTTTGTTTCATACCTTTTATAATTAATTTTCCATTGTTTGTACACAGAATGTGGCTTTCTGATTTGTTGAGATTTTTTTTATACCACTATGAAAAAAATTCTGAGAACGGCGCAAAAAATGTGACGTCACAATACGACAATTGACGAACGTTGCTTATTGATTTGAGAAAAAGAATCCCATATAAAACCAGTAAAATTGTACATAAAACATGTTTTGAATTAGAAAATTATTTTCAAAAATTAATTATAAGCGTTGATGTCAATTATGTTTTAGTTTCATCGGGGTATGAAAAACATTTTGTTTGCAAACTTCTGTAAGAAGATGAAACAAAAAAAAATGACATCAATGCTTAAACGTATTTAATTAATTGATCTATTCACAATCCATAAATTCTGTCTCAGATTAACTATGGTTGTCAGGCACAGGGTGGATTGACACAGATTTAGTAGTTACGTGGTCAAATGTTCTCTAGGACCTCTACGCTTCTGACTTTTGTTGTTAGCTTACCTCGTGGAGAAGTTAAATTTAGTTTAGTTTTTGACAAAAAACTCATTTGATGTTAGCTTTTTGAGCAGAGATCATCAGTCACAGGAGAAAACGCTAAAATTATGTTGATGAGTCCTTTAAAAATGGCACCGTCTAGTTGACGTTCTGGTAACGTCACAAATAGATGACGAAATAATTCTGTTCCAACGCTTATTAGTCCGCTGAGCCTTTTTTCACTGTCTTTACACTAATTTATTCATAGTCAGAGTTTACTAAGCTAAAGACAGAGAGATGTAAATATTCAAGTATAGACATTGTAGATCTGATATACCTGATGATGTGGTGACAACGGTTTCTAAGATTTTAACATGATGAGATATCCAAAATACCAGGGTGACAACTGAGTCTGTGATTTTAACATGAGATATCCCTGATATCAAGGTGACAACTGAGTCTGCGATTTTAACATGATATATCCAAAATACCAGGGTGACAACTGAGTCTAGGATTTTAACATGATGAGATATCCAAAATACCAGGGTGACAACTGAGTCTGCGATTTTAACATGAGATATCCAAAATACCAGGGTGACAACTGAGTCTGTGATTTTAACATGAGATGAGATATCCAAAATACCAGGGTGACAACTGAGTCTGTGATTTTAACATGATGAGATATCCAAAATACCAGGGTGACAACTGAGTCTGTGATTTTAACATGAGATGAGATATCCAAAATACACCAGGGTGACAACTGAGTCTGCGATTTTACACATGAATATCCCAAAATACCAGGATGACAACTGAGTCTGCGATTTTAACATGAGATATCCAAAATACCAGGGTGACAACTGAGTCTGTGATTTTAACATGAGATATCCAAAATACCAGGGTGACAACTGAGTCTGTGATTTTAACATGAGATATCCAAAATACCAGGGTGACAACTGAGTCTGTGATTTTTACATAAAGTGAGATGTCCTGCATAAATCCAGGCTGCCAACTGAGTCTATTGATTTAAATAGATTTAACCTAAAGTGATCATGACATGTCCCCGATATCAGAGTGACAACTGATTCCATGACTTGAGTCTGAAGTGAGATATCCCTGATATCAGGTGACAAACTGATTCATAACTTTAGCCCTAGTGAGATGTCCTGATATCTAGTGACACGATTACTTAGTCTGAGTGAAAGTATCCCTGATATCATAGTTGACAACTGATTCATGACTTGAGTCTGAAGTGATATTCCTGAATCAGAGTGACAACTGATTCAATGACTTAGCCCTACAGTGAGATGTCCTGATATCAGAGTGACAACTGATTCAATGACTTTAGTCTGAAGTGAGATGTCCTGATATCAGAGTGACAACTGATTCAATGACTTTAGTCTGAAGTGAGATGTCCTGATATCAGAGTGACAACTGATTCAATGACTTTAGTCTGAAGTGAGATGTCCCTGATATCAGAGTGACAACTGATTCAATGACTTTAGCCTGAAGTGAGATGTCCTGATATCAGAGTGACAACTGATTCAATGACTTTAGTCTGAAGTGAGATGTCCTGATATCAGAGTGACAACTGATTCAATGACTTTAGTCTGAAGTGAGATGTCCTGATATCAGAGTGACAACTGATTCAATGACTTTAGTCTGAAGTGAGATGTCCCTGATATCAGAGTGACAACTGATTCAATGACTTTAGTCTGAAGTGAGATGTCCTGATATCAGAGTGACAACTGATTCAATGACTTTAGTCTGAAGTGAGATGTCCTGATATCAGAGTGACAACTGATTCAATGACTTTAGTCTGAAGTGAGATGTCCTGATATCAGAGTGACAACTGATTCAATGACTTTAGTCTGAAGTGAGATGTCCTGATATCAGAGTGACAACTGATTCAATGACTTTAGTCTGAAGTGAGATGTCCTGATATCAGAGTGACAACTGATTCAATGACTTTAGTCTGAAGTGAGATGTCCTGATATCAGAGTGACAACTGATTCAATGACTTTAGTCTGAAGTGAGATGTCCTGATATCAGAGTGACAACTGATTCAACGACTTTAGTCTGAAGTGAGATGTCCTGATATCAGAGTGACAACTGATTCAATGACTTTAGTCTGAAGTGAGATGTCCTGATATCAGAGTGACAACTGATTCAATGACTTTAGTCTGAAGTGAGATGTCCTGATATCAGAGTGACAACTGATTCAATGACTTTAGCCTGAAGTGAGATGTCCTGATATCAGAGTGACAACTGATTCAATGACTTTAGTCTGAAGTGAGATGTCCTGATATCAGAGTGACAACTGATTCAATGACTTTAGCCTGAAGTGAGATGTCCTGATATCAGAGTGACAACTGATTCAATGACTTTAGTCTGAAGTGAGATGTCCTGATATCAGAGTGACAACTGATTCAATGACTTTAGTCTGAAGTGAGATGTCCTGATATCAGAGTGACAACTGATTCAATGACTTTAGTCTGAAGTGAGATGTCCTGATATCAGAGTGACAACTGATTCAATGACTTTAGTCTGAAGTGAGATGTCCTGATATCAGAGTGACAACTGATTCAATGACTTTAGTCTGAAGTGAGATGTCCTGATATCAGAGTGACAACTGATTCAATGACTTTAGTCTGAAGTGAGATGTCCTGATATCAGAGTGACAACTGATTCAATGACTTTAGTCTGAAGTGAGATGTCCTGATATCAGAGTGACAACTGATTCAATGACTTTAGTCTGAAGTGAGATGTCCTGATATCAGAGTGACAACTGATTCAATGACTTTAGTCTGAAGTGAGATGTCCTGATAAGAGTGACAACTGATTCAATGACTTTAGTCTGAAGTGAGATGTCCTGATATCAGAGTGACAACTGATTCAATGACTTTAGTCTGAAGTGAGATGTCCTGATATCAGAGTGACAACTGATTCAATGACTTTAGCCTGAAGTGAGATGTCACTGATATCAGAGTGACAACTGATTCAACGACTTTAGTCTGAAGTGAGATGTCCTGATATCAGAGTGACAACTGATTCAACGACTTTAGCCTGAAGTGAGATATCCTGATATCAGAGTGACAACTGATTCAATGACTTTAGTCTGAAGTGAGATGTCCTGATATCAGAGTGACAACTGATTCAATGACTTTAGCCTGAAGTGAGATGTCCCTGATATCAGAGTGACAACTGATTCAATGACTTAGTCTGAAGTGAGATGTCCTGATATCAGAGTGACAACTGATTCAATGACTTTAGTCTGAAGTGAGATGTCCTGATATCAGTGACAACTGATTCAATGACTTTAGTCTGAAGTGAGATGTCCTGATATCAGAGTGACAACTGATTCAATGACTTTAGTCTGAAGTGAGATGTCCTGATATCAGAGTGACAACTGATTCAATGACTTTAGCCTGAAGTGAGATGTCCTGATATCAGAGTGACAACTGATTCAATGACTTTAGTCTGAAGTGAGATGTCCTGATATCAGAGTGACAACTGATTCAATGACTTTAGCCTGAAGTGAGATGTCCTGATATCAGAGTGACAACTGATTCAATGACTTTAGTCTGAAGTGAGATGTCCTGATATCAGAGTGACAACTGATTCAATGACTTTAGTCTGAAGTGAGATGTCCTGATATCAGAGTGACAACTGATTCAACGACTTTAGTCTGAAGTGAGATGTCCTGATATCAGAGTGACAACTGATTCAATGACTTTAGTCTGAAGTGAGATGTCCTGATATCAGAGTGACAACTGATTCAATGACTTTAGTCTGAAGTGAGATGTCCTGATATCAGAGTGACAACTGATTCAATGACTTTAGTCTGAAGTGAGATGTCACTGATATCAGAGTGACAACTGATTCAATGACTTTAGTCTGAAGTGAGATGTCCTGATATCAGAGTGACAACTGATTCAATGACTTTAGTCTGAAGTGAGATGTCCCTGATATCAGAGTGACAACTGTAACAATGACTTTAGCCTGAAGTGAGATGTCCTGATATCAGAGTGACAACTGATTCAATGACTTTAGTCTGAAGTGAGATGTCCTGATATCAGAGTGACAACTGATTCAATGACTTTAGCCTGAAGTGAGATATCCCTGATATCAGAGTGACAACTGATTCAATGATTTTAGTCTGAAGTGAGATGTCCTGATATCAGTGACAACTGATTCAATGACTTTAGCCTGAAGTGAGATATCCCTGATATCAGAGTGACACCTGATTCAATGACCTTAGCCTGAAGTGAGATATCCCTGATATCAGAGTGACAACTGATTCAACGACTTTAGTCTGAAGTGAGATGTCCCTGATATCAGAGTGACAACTGATTCAATGACTTTAGTCTGAAGTGAGATGTCCCTGATATCAGAGTGACAACTGATTCAACGACTTTAGCCTGAAGTGAGATGTCCCTGATATCAGAGTGACAACTGATTCAATGACTTTAGTCTGTAGTGAGATATCCCTGATATCAGAGTGACAACTGATTAAATGACTTGAGTCTGAAGTGAGATATCCCTGATATCAGAGTGACAACTGATTCAATGATTTTGGCCCGAAGTAAGATATTACGGTTGTCAGGGTTACACATGCTACTCATTAGGTCCTCAATTCTAAAAGAATTGAAAAATAAGTATTCAGTGATAAATGAAGCATTGACTTACCTGAGACATATTTCTCCAAAGTACATAAAAAGTTCCTTTCCGAGTGTCTGTACCCCATCAAGTTTTCTGTCGATCAGTTTGTGAAATTGGGATGTTGTTACCCCTTTACTTTTGATTTCCTGTAAAAACAAATAAACAAAATAATGTTTCAATTAAGTCATCAGTGTTAAATTCTAGTTACATTGTTTATTCAGAATGCTGTACACTTGTTTGTTTGTTTGTTTTTGTTTAACGTCCTATTAACAGCCAGGGGCATTTAAGGACGTGCCAGGTTTTGGAGGTGGAGGAAAGCCGGAGTACCCGGAGAAAAACCACCGGCCTACAGTCAGTACCTGGCAACTGCCCCACATAGGTTTTGAACTCGCAACCCAGAGGTGGAGGGCAAGTGATAAAGTGTTGGGACACCTTAACCACTTGGCCACCGCGGCCCCACCCAGAGGTGGAGGGCTAGTGTTAAAGTGTCGGGACATCTTAACCACTCGGCCACCGCGGCCCCTTTTGCTGTACACTAATATAGAGACTGATACAGGATAATAACAGAAAGATAAAACCCAGCAGCTAAGTTCAAAACAAAATTTAATGATATATGCAAAACTAATATAAGCAAGTCACAGAGATAATTCACAATTACAATGGAATGGTGTACTACATCAACACTGTTAATTACTGATCTTATTACAGCTGACCTTGAGTAATCAGAATTAAGAATGTTTATAAATTCCATAGTTCTTCGTATCAGGTAATTAATAATCCAACAGAATTCATAAAGCTCTCCTTGACAATTGTAAACCAGTTCTGAGTATCAATTTGTCTCTCCCAGTATTTATACGATATTGCCAAATCTACAAGTACATTCTCCAACCATCTCTATCCTAGAATTCTCTAACACACTCCTTGTAAACAACCACTTGTCAATAAACACTTATAAACAACACTTATCAATAAACACTTGTAAACAACACTTGTCAATAAACACTTGTAAACAACACTTGTCAATAAACACTTGTAAACAACCACTTGTCAATAAACATTAGTAAACAACGCTTGTCAATAAACAATTGTAAACAACACTTGTCAATAAACACTTGTAAACAACACTTGTCAATAAACACTTGTAAACAACACTTGTCAATAAACACTTGTAAACAACACTTGTAAACAACACTTGTCAATAAACACTTGTAAACAACACTTGTCAATTAACACTTGTAAACAACCACTTGTCAATAAACACTAAATCTTTTAAACAACAACTTGTCAATAAACATTAGTAAACAACCACTTGTCAAAAAACACTTGTAAACAACACTTGTCAATAAACACTAAGTCTTGTAAACAACACTTGTCAATAAACATTAGTAAACAACACTTGTCAATAAACACTTGTAAACAACACTTATCAATAAACACTAAGTCTTTTAAACAACCACTTGTCAATAAACGTTAGGAAACAACACTTGTCAATAAACACTTGTAAACAACCACTTGTCAATAAACTTTTTGTAAACAACCACTTGTTAATAAACACTTGTAAACAACCACTTGTCAATAAATACTTGTAAACAACACTTGTCAATTAACACTTATAAACAACACTTGTCAATAAGCACTTGTCAATAAACACTTGTAAACAAAATATTAATATACATCTCTCTTCAAAGAGATTTCAAGAAAAATATATTGACATTTAAGATTGTAATAGTTTGATATTTCTGTAAGGTTTGTCTCCCTTTAATCAATGGTTTATATACCACACACACTCCTTAAAGAAAAGAAAGTTTTCTTGAAAAGGAAACTTTCTTTAACTTTTTAAATCACATCTAAATTCTGGATAAAACATCAACCATAATAATGCCTTTACCCTTGATGTCAAGATAATTCTCTGATTTTCCCAATTTTTTTCCCCAAAATTTTCTCTTGCCATATCGTGCATGCACTTGTCAACCTTTGCTGAAAGTTAGACACATACTCTTAAAGACTTATTTTTTAATCATCATCATATGGAATCTTATCCTGAAGGATTTTTAAAGGACCAGAAACGGTGTGTCCGAACACAAGTTCAAATGGACTGAAACCAAGAGGTTCCTGGTCCAGGTGAGTTAAAAATAGGAGATTCCTGGTCCAGGTGAGCTAAAAATAGGAGATTCCTGGTCCAGGTGAGCTAAAAATAGGAGATTCCTGGTCCAGGTGAGCTAAAAATAAGAGGTTCCTGGTCCAGGTGAGCTAAAAGTAAGAGGTTCCTGGTCCAGGTGAGCTAAAAATAAGAGCATCACTTAAGAAATATCCTTATAATCCTATTTCAATTGACTGTCAGAATTTGTACATAGTGGCCAAAAAAGAACAGTTATTTCAAAAATCTTTTGTGGTCATGTATTTTTAACCTGAAGAGTTAATGAAGTTTTCTCGTACCTAATGTTAACTTTACACCTTGGCATGCCAATGAGTGATCACAGGTATTGTAGACATGATTACATTATGTATTATGTTTTACTTCGTAAATCAAAATGTTATGTTGTAAATTATTGTATTACAATCGCATGCTTAATTTTAAAAAAACATATATGTAATGTATGATTAGAGCAAGTCTTTGGTGTAATACAAAATAGTGTTATGTCCACCATTTTCAAGTATTTTGCCAAAACTTGTTTACCAAATTAAACATAAGTAAAATCAGTTGAAATAATTCCAAATAAGGACATAACTGTCAAATTAAATAAAATATATTTATGAAATATTGGTGTATTTTCACGGGTAATAAAACATCTTTAAATTTAAATACGAGATGTGTTGAAAGGTTTTGAATGACATGAGCGAATAACGTTGGAAATTGTGATGAAATGCACAGAATTGAAATAAACAAGCTTTAATTTCCATTCATGACTGCTTACTGCTTGGACAATTGGGGTCATAATGTTATGTCCTAAAAAATTGAGCTATTATCAATTCATTTCCGATAATGAGTACATTGTGATCATTATTTTACGACATCGTGCTAGAGGCGAATAGAATTGGCTGGTTTACAGTTTGTTTACTTTAAAAAAAGGTTTACTTTTATGATATTTTCTATTCCATTCTTCCAGTAAACCTTTTTTCACTGGGTATGGAGTACAAAAAGTTTACTGCAACATCATCATCATCACCATCAGCATCATCATCATCATCATCATCATCATCGTCATCATCAACTTTACTGATATCAAAAGTCATTGACTTCGTGATATATTTTACTTCAAAACGATGATCATCCATCAGATGAAATACTACGAAGTAACTTCACTTGAAATTTATTTACTGCATGGGTTGATAATGTTCAGAGTCCATTGTTACTTCTTGGCGAATATTCAATAATTAGTATGAATATCTGTTCTTCTTCAGTCACATATATGCCTAAAATGATTAATTGGAATTGAACACGAGTTTACAGAGAAATATTTTGGTAAACATGGATGTGGATAATATATATCACTACCTATTTCTATGACATGGACACCATTCCCAACATGGACATCATACCCAACATGGACACCACTCCCAACATGGACACCACTCCCAACATGGACACCACTCCCAACATGGACACCACTCCCAACATGGACACCACTCCTAACATGGACACCACTATCAACATGGACACCACTCCCAACATGGACACCACTCCCAACATGGACACCACTCCCAACATGGACACCACTCCTAACATGGACACCACTATCAACATGGACACCACTCCCAACATGGACACCACTATCAACATGGACACCATTCCCAACATTCCCAACATTCCCAACATGGACACCATTCCCAACATGGACACCATTCCCAACATGGACACCATTCCCAACATGGACACCACTATCAACATGGACACCACTATCAACATGGACACCACTCCCAACATGGACACCATTCCCAACATACCCAACATGGACACCATTCCCAACATACCCAACATGGACACCATTCCCAACATGGACACCATTCCCATCATGGACACCATACCCAACATGGACACCACTATCAACATGGACAACATTCCTAACATGGACACCATTCCCAACATACCCAACATGGACAACATACCCAACATGGACACCACTCCCAACATGGACACCACTATCAACATGGACACCATTCCCAACATTCCCAACATGGACACCATTCCCAACATGGACACCACTATCAACATGGACACCACTATCAACATGGACACCACTCCCAACATGGACACCATTCCCAACATACCCAACATGGACAACATACCCAACATGGACACCATTCCCAACATGGACACCATTCCTAACATGGACACCACTCCTAACATGGACACCACTATCAACATGGACAACATTCCTAACATGGACACCATTCCCAACATGGACACCACTATCAACATGGACAACATTCCCAACATGGACACCATTCCCAACATACCCAACATGGACACCACTATCAACATGGACACCATTCCCAACATGGACACCATTCCCAACATACCCAACATGGACACCACTCCCAACATGGACACCATTCCCAACATGGACACCATTCCCAACATAGACACCATTCCCAACATGGACACCACTCCCAACATGGACACCACTCCCAACATGGACACCATTCCTAACATGGACACCATTCCCAACATACCCAACATGGACACCATTCCCAACATACCCAACATGGACACCATTCCCAACATGGACACCATTCCCATCATGGACACCATTCCCATCATGGACACCATACCCAACATGGACACCACTACCCAACATGGACACCATACCCAACATGGACACCATACCCAACATGGACACCATTCCCAGCATGGACACCAACATCTTCATTATGTCTCTCCATGGTCACATATATTTAATATCTTGTAGTTAAATCTTGATATTGTTGAACTGCTGTGATCTTGATTTATTCTGTCTCAGTATGGTATTGAAACATTACTTAAAACTGCACAGTTGTTCTTTAATTGATAATTATATATATTATTATCTGGGATGTAACATGGACTTCATGCACTCTACATGTAAAAGACTGAAAATGACTTTATTTGGTTACTGTTCTTCAGGATAAAGATTGACAAGTGCAATCAATGATTGCAAAAGCTCACCAGAGGCAAGAATCACACTATGCATTCATTTTGAAATTGTACGTCACATGATATAGCTCCTAGACCTCTAATGGATTATATACCAAATTAGAAGGGTGTGGACTTACAAGCTTTCCAAAAATTTACTCCAAAAACTTGTGAGTTTTGGTACCAAAAAAATTTAGTCCACAAAATGGTAAAATATGCGAAAACATCAAAAAAATAAATTCTGCATGATTTTGCTATAACATCGCTCTTACATATACAAATGTAGACCTCTAATGGATCATAAACCATTAAATTAGAAGGGTGTGAGGTGTATACTTTTGGACTTACAAGCTTTCCAAAAACTTTAAAGTGGATTTTGGTGCTAAAAAATTAAGTCCACAAAATGGTAAAATGCGAAAAAATCACATTTTTTTTCTGCAAGATTTTGCTATACATGTATTAACATCACTCCTAGACCTCTAATGAATGTATAAACCAAATTAGAAGGGTGTGAGGTGTACACTTGTTGACTTACAAGCTTTCCAAAAACTTATCCCAAAAACTTTAAAGTGCGCAGGGACGCAACGCGGACGCGGACACTGGGGTACAGCATTAGCTCACGGTTACTCGTAAGCGGTGAGCTAAAAATGACTTTATTTGGTAACTTTACTGTACACATCAGGATAAAGATTGAAAATTACTTTATTTGGTAACTGTTCATCAGGATAAAGATTGAAAAGAACTTTATTGGGTAACTGTTCATCAGGATAAATATTGAAAATGACTTTATTTGGTTACTGTTCATCAGGATAAAGATTGAAAATGACTTTATTTGCATGGTTACTGTACATCAGGATAAAGATTGAAATGACTTATATAATTATAACAAGTCTTTTACATGACAGCATTATGCCTGATACAATATTGAAAAGTGATGATAATTAATTGGCAAAGTGGCCAACTCGAAATATAGATTATCAACCTCATTTTCTGGGGGCGGTACCAGTAAACTATCAAAATGCCAGCAGATAAAAAGTCAGTGACTAATTACTGGTTTATATTTTGGTCAGAGTCAGCGTCATTGAAGTTTTTCTCTACCTTAATTACCTATAAAAGAAAATAGTTGAGATGTAATAACAGTAATATAGTCCAACACCAAATTTGTATCAACTGAATTTTATTGAAATTATATAAGTGCAGTACCACATTTATATTGCTCATAAATTTTGAATGAATTCAACAATCTATCCCTGGTAAAGAAATATTCTCTCAAATGAATCATTTTTTGTGTCCTGTTACCAGAGACATCTATATATGTCTCTGCCTGTTACATCCTGGGAGTCAACATCTATGGACTATACTATCTTCTTTATTCATTGTTTAGGATGTATCAACATTTTGTGATGAGGAATCCATAACAAGCTTGTTTGTTATTGTGTATTTAAATTCTAAAACAGTCTGGAACGTGCCTAACGACTTGCTCATACCATACCTTGGCCTTAAAATACTAAGTATGATGTTGTCTTTTTCTTTAATTAAGCATGCGATCGTAATACAATGATTTACTCGTTTATTATTGTGCGAGGGTCTCGGGTCGTTTCGCCCTCTGGCTCTGTGTGTGACCTGCATGTGCATGACAGTTCGGAATGCAAATTGCTACATCGATCCTACCCTTTCAACAGCGTTTCCAGATACATTCTTAACCGACTGACTGAGAAGTTTCCCTTTGATCTTTTCGCCTTTTATCTTGCATCCCGGCCCTTCAACCATATTTGTCTTGTACGATTGTCTATATGTACACATGCAAATGTACCGCCATATGACGACAAATTGCGAGTTCACTTCCGTGTTACTTCTTAGATCATTTGATTGGTTAATTGGTACAATATAAACCAATCAAAAGCTTCGATAGAAACGTGAATCCGGAGACTGCACTCGGAACACCTCGGCCGATTCTCTACAGTCATGTTAGATGACCGTAGAGAATCGGAGAAATCGGCCGAGGTGTTCCGAGTGCCGGAGACTGATGGTAGGTGTGTGAATACAGTGTGATAGGCCTACTACGAAATGTTTTTGTTTTGTAAGAACATTGATCATGATATTATATATATATATATACAAGGTTTTCATTCTGCGTCTCTGTTTATATCAACGATTTAGGTAAATCACAGGAAATATGTATATGTTATAATGAATTAATTAAACCTTGTGTAGATCTATACAGTACAGCAGACGAAATTTGGTCGAACGTTGTAAATCATAGAACTAAATTACAAAGTACACGACATAGCAGTCAAAAATAGGTGGTTTACTCAGAAATTGGCTGTAATTGCGGCATGTCGGTCACCTACAATGGAAAATAAACTTTTTAGAAACCTATGTTCAGCTACATGTAGCTGTGGCAGGCCAGGTTTTAATTGTAAATACTGTACATAGTTGTATGGTCGCCTTCTAGCTTCCGACTAGGGGGAATTTCCCTTTAGCTCAGCCGGTAGAGCAGCGGACCAGTAAGCCGAGGGTCGCGGGTTCGATCCCGGCTGGCTGCACACTACTACTCCTGGAACTTTTACATTGGTGCCGCAGACCACTCCACGTGAAAGCAAGAGGCTTCCTTGGAGAGAGAACCTGGGTTGGTGTGTTCGGGGGCGAACACGTTTGAAGGAGGGAGTAGTGTGGCAGGCCAGGTTTTAATTGTAAATACTGTACATAGTTGTATGGTCGCCTTCTAGCTTCCGGCTAGGGGGAATTTCCCTTTAGCTCAGTCGGTAGAGCAGCGGACCAGTAAGCCGAGGGTCGCGGGTTCGATCCCGGCTGGCTGCACACTACTACTCCTGGAACTTTTACATAGCTATTTCCTATATTGGCGTCGACCAGATCGTTCGATACTACATACGATATGTTACGTAAAGGTGAGAAAAAAAATCTGTTTCATTTTCACCATGATCATGGACGTGCCCTAACCTGAACTACCTGCACATCCGAAGTTGTATCCTATTTGGGACTTAAAGTCCAAATTAAGGTCATTATTACTTGATCTGTTAGACCTTATGTCCTTACTACAACTAAGTGTCCAAGTATTTGAATTGGAATAAAAGTCCCAGGGTCCTTAGTGAGACGGGATGTCCCAGTATCCTTATTGTGACGGGATGTCTCATTATCCTTATTGTGACGTAGTGTCTCAGTATCCTTATTGTGACAGGATGTCTCAGTATCCTTATTGTGACTGGATGTCCCAGTAACCTTATTGTGACGGGATATCTCAGTATCCTTATTGTGACGGGATGTCCCAGTAACCTTATTGTGACTGGACGTCTCAGTATCCTTATTGTGACGGGACGTCTCAGTATCCTTATTGTGACGGGATGTCCCAGTATCCTTATTGTGCCAGGATGTCTCAGTATCCTTATTGTGACGGGATGTTTTGCTATCCTTATTGTGACGGGATGTCCCAGTATCCTTATTGTGACGGGACGTCTCAGTATCCTTATTGTGATGGGATGTCTCAGTATCCTTATTGTGCCAGGATGTCACAGTATCCTTATTGTGCCAGGATGTCTCAGTATCCTTATTGTGACGGGATGTTTTGCTATCCTTATTGTGACGGGATGTCCCAGTATCCTTATTGTGACGGGACGTCTCAGTATCCTTATTGTGATGGGATGTCTCAGTATCCTTATTGTGATGGGATGTCCTAGTATCCTTATTGTGACGGGATGTCCCAGTATCTTTATTGTGATGGGATATCTCAGTATCCTTATTGTGACATAGTGTCTCGGTATCCTTATTGTGACGCGATGTCTCAGTATCCTTATTGTGACGTTGTGTCTCAGTATCCTTATTGTGATGGGATGTCTCAGTATCCTTATTGTGATGGGATGTCTCAATATCCTTATTGTGACGTATTGTCTCAGTATCCTGATTGTGACGGGATGTCACAGTATCCTTATTGTGACTGGACGTCTCAGTATCCTTATTGTGACGGGACGTCTCAGTATCCTTATTGTGACGGGATGTCCCAGTATCCTTATTGTGACTGGATGTCTCAGTATCCTTATTGTGACGGGATGTCCCAGTATCCTTATTGTGCCAGGATGTCTCAGTATCCTTATTGTGACGGGATGTTTTGCTATCCTTATTGTGACGGGATGTCCCAGTATCCTTATTGTGACGGGACGTCTCAGTATCCTTATTGTGATGGGATGTCTCAGTATCCTTATTGTGATGGGATGTCCTAGTATCCTTATTGTGACGGGATGTCCCAGTATCCTTATTGTGATGGGATATCTCAGTATCCTTATTGTGACATAGTGTCTCGGTATCCTTATTGTGACGCGATGTCTCAGTATCCTTATTGTGACGTTGTGTCTCAGTATCCTTATTGTGATGGGATGTCTCAGTATCCTTATTGTGATGGGATGTCTCAATATCCTTATTGTGACGTATTGTCTCAGTATCCTGATTGTGACGGGATGTCACAGTATCCTTATTGTGACGGGATGTCTCAGTATCCTTATTGTGACATAGTGTCTCAGTATCCTTATTGTGACGTAGTGTCTCAGTATCCTTATTGTGACGTAGTGTCTCAGTATCCTTATTGTGCCGGGATGTCTCAGTATCCTTATTGTGCCGGGATGTCTCAGTATCCTTATTGTGACGTATTGTCTCAGTATCCTTATTGTGACGGGATGTCTCATTATCCTTATTGTGATGGGATATCTCAGTATCCTTATTTTGACGTAGTGTCTCAGTATCCTTATTGTGATGGGATGTCCCAGTATCCTTATTGTGACTGGATGTCTCAGTATCCTTATTGTGACGGGATGTCTCAGTATCCTTATTGTGACTGGATGTCCCAGTATCCTTATTGTGACGGGATGTCTCAGTATCCTTATTGTGACGGGATGTTTTGCTATCCTTATTGTGACGGGATGTCTCAGTATCCTTATTGTGACTGGATGTCTCAGTATCCTTATTGTGACGGGATGTCTCAGTATCCTTATTGTGACTGGATGTCCCAGTATCCTTATTGTGACGGGATGTCTCAGTATCCTTATTGTGACGGGATGTTTTGCTATCCTTATTGTGACGGGATGTCCCAGTATCCTTATTGTGACGGGACGTCTCAGTATCCTTATTGTGATGGGATGTCTCAGTATCCTTATTGTGCCAGGATGTCACAGTATCCTTATTGTGCCAGGATGTCTCAGTATCCTTATTGTGACGGGATGTCTCAGTATCCTTATTGTGACCGGATGTCTCAGTATCCTTATTGTGACGGGATGTCTCAGTATCCTTATTGTGCCGGGATGTCTCAATATCCTTATTGTGACGTTGTGTCTCAGTATCCTTATTGTGACAGGATGTCTCAGTATCCTTATTGTGACGTTGTGTCTCAGTATCCTTATTGTGACGCGATGTCTCAGTATCCTTATTGTGACGTTGTGTCTCAGTATCCTTATTGTGACAGGATGTCTCAGTATCCTTATTGTGATGGAATGTCTCAATATCCTTATTGTGACGTAGTGTCTCAGTATCCTTATTGTGACTGGATGTCTCAGTATCCTTATTGTGATGGGATATCTCAGTATACTTATTGTGACTGGATGTCTCAGTATCCTTAATTGGACACAGTGTCCC